>NW_021835343.1:17500-50412 GCF_006345805.1 Octopus sinensis | reverse complement strand
CACAAAATCCGTAGATATAAATATACACAGAAACAGAAGTTGCGAGACACGCTCATACACGCACACGCATTTACATGTGCCACACACACACACACACACACACACACACACACACACACACACACATACAAACACACACACACATACACACACATGAAGAATGCAAAATACAAGTAAATATATATTTCAATCTAAAATTAATTATTATATATGTGAACATAAATTTACTAAAGCACACAAAACCAATTCGGTTCTCGTTTACCGGTCCCGATTTTCATACGATTCACTAGGCGAGGAACTCTAATCTTCAATATACTCCTCAGGGGATGGCTTGATAAGAACGATATATCTGTACATGTATTTATATTTATATGTATGTGTGCATGTGTGTATGTATGTATGTATGTCTTAATGAGGTGATTTTGCAAGTAAGAATAATCGTAAATACATCTTCGTTTCTAATACACACACTTTCTATTTAACACACACACACACACACACACACCAATATATATGCATACCTACACGCGTGCATATACAGACATGCATACTTATTCGTATATATATATATATATATATATATATATATCTATATACACAATATATATAAATTTCCACACATATATTCATACATACATTCACATACACACTCACACATACAAAAACACACGTACACACATACATACACACACACATAACACATTCTAGAAACTTATGACATGTTATACTAATCAGATATGACGGGGTGCCCTCTAGAAAATTCTGTTAGTTAAATTGGCTACTAATTTACTTACAGTTTAACACTTTACGTGACATTTCTATTAACATCATCATCATCTTCCTCCTCCTCAACATCATCATGGTCGTCGACGTCTCTTCATCATTATCATCATCGTCGTCGTCGTCATCATCATCATTACCCACGCCATTATCATTGTCATCAAAATCGATATCGTCATCGTCATCTTCGATACCATCATCATCCTCATCATCATCATCATCATCAACATCACGTAGGTTTCTACACAAAAGATCCAAGATACCCGTTATTTAATAAATACATGCATAGATATGCACGCATCACGTTTATACACGTGTATCACACGCACATATATCTAGAGCTACATGTGCACATATGTATTCATGTGTGTGTGTGTGTGTGTGTGTGCATGAATGTGTGTGTGCATGAATGTTTGTGTGCATGCATGTGTGTGTGCATGCATGTGTGTGTGCGTGACTGTGCGTGTGTAATTGTATAATTGGCGCGAAAATATGTTACCCAGTACGGAATATATGATATTGATTGGAAGCTGTAAATCGATAATATATGTGTTTCCCGCATTTAATATTTGCGTGACAATGGACATTGGAACACAGGGACATATTCAAATATCAAATAACGGTGAAATTTTGATATCAAATATACTTTGTTTGGATAGAATTTAAACAAAAAGAGCTTAGCGGTTGACAATTTAATTTGCATGATGGTAATGTGTATCGGTTTGAAAAACAACAATAGGACAGGTTATATAAGTAAGTTGATAAAGGCTGTTGAGAACAAGACAGATAAGGGAACTAATTAAAGAATATGAAAATTATAAACATAACTACTTCTATCTAAGGGGTCTGTTATGGAAGAAAAATATGTCGGAGAAAGAGGAAACACAAAAAAAGGGGTTAAACTTTTGGAGTCCAATAATTGTAATTGAAATATTTATTCAAGCCTAGAAACTAGAGCGAATATTTCCTTAGATTCTTAATTTCAAGGTAGCTCTCAAAGAGGGTCAACTGAGGTAGCTCTCAAAGACGGGCAATAGAGGTAACTCTCATAAACGGACAATTACTTCGTAAAGATCAAAATTGTATATTCTGATTTTCGAACGAAGTAAATTTACAGTGTTGATTACTTCTAATTGCTATTAAATCATTCTGAAAGATGGTTAGACATATTTATTTACTACTATAATTACTATATATGTTATGCTTGCTAATTATTCCTAATTCCTTTTTTTTTGTTCTCGCCTGTATTTAGTGTTTCTAAAACAATTAGATTTGTGATTTTTAAGTATAATAAGTGGTGTGCGTGAGACTAAATATACTTCCTCGTCTATATTAAGAAGGGTGACTTTATATTTAGCTTTCAAGTTAACAGAATTGAAGGTGTTTGCTTCAGATTTTTGTAAATTTCTACCATGATACTAATTAGATTAGATTAAAAGTGTTTTTAGCAAAAACGTCCCAGTTTTAATTCAAACACGTAAGAATAAACAATCAGGTGGTAGAATCTAGTCTTTATTTCTTTGTACTTTCAAGTAAATCTCCTCTTTACTCTCTCTTTTACTTGTTTCAGTTATTTGACGGCGGCCATGCTGGAGCACCGCCTTTAGTCGAGCAGATCGACCCCAGGACTTATTCTTTGTAAGTCTATTACTTATTCTATCGGTCTCTTTTGTCAAGCCGCTAAGTTACGGGTACGTAAACACACCAGCATCAGTTGTCAAGCGATGTTGGGGACAAACACGCACACACACACACACGCACACACACATATATATATATATATATATACATATATACATATATGTATATATACATATACATATATACGACGGGCTTCTTTCAGTTTCTGTCTACCAAATTCACTCACAAGGCTTTGTTCGGCCTGAGGCTACAGTAGAAGACACTTGCCCAAGGTGTCACGCAGTTGGATTGAAACCGGAACCATGTGGTTGGTAAGCAAGCTACTTACCACGCGGCCACTCCTGTACCTATGTGAACATTAGCAGTTACATTCGTAAGCTAAAGATTCTAGATACAAAATGTTGATTGCTCAATTAATAATCTCATTTCAACATTTTTTCTACCATTGAGAATTCAGTTGTTCAGTTGCATACTTACAAGTAATTTTTTGACACCGAGCAATTGTTATTTGAAGGGCAGGAGTCAAAAGAAATTCAATTAGTTTGCACCAAGGAATAGAGTTTTGTTGATCACCCTGTTGAAATTAAGAGCTCAATCTACCTCAATTCGTTTTAAAAAGGAAATGTAGATTACAGTACGCCATATTTCTTAATAGAATCCCCACCTCCACCCCAAGTAAATATAGCTTAATATCAAATATTCTGTGGCGGCATAATGGCCCAGTGGTTAGGGCAGCGAACTCGCGGTTTCGATTCCCAGACCGGGCATTGTGAGTGTTTATTGAGCGAAAACACCTAAAGCTCCACGAGGCTCAGGCATGGGGCGGTGGCGATCCCTGCTGTACTCTTTCGCCACAACTTTCTCTCACTCCTTCTGTTGGCCTGCTCGCTTAGCCAGCGGGGTGGCGTCATTTGAAGGCTAAAACAATGCGAAGCGCATTGTGACCAACGATTTGTAGCAACATCTGATAGCCTGGTCCGTCATGTTGACGGTGATTAAATGTTCTATCTGATACTCTACATATTGTGCTATCCATCTTTAAGAAAATGGAAAACAAAACATAAAACAACGGTAATAACACGAGCGAACACGAGAACTTCAACTTCTAAGTGGTCAGGCAATCCGTTAGAAATGTCATCTACGTCTTCTCCAAATAACAGTCTACCATCTTAAAATAGAAAGAAAACTGAAGAAAACGTTGTCCTGTATACAGAAAACAAAAGGATGGAGACAGCTAGAACGCTTTTGATCTTATTTCTCTCAGTTCAGCGCTAACTTGGGCGTTAAACAGTAATGTCAGGGAAGATTAAATTAGTAATATCGCAAGGAAAGCGAGTCTCTACATGGTTCATCGAACTACAAGAAATAGCAGCTAGATGCTTCTTAGGTTTTTTTTTGTGAACTGCTGTAAAAATGTAAGAACATTCAAGGGGATTAGGTTATATCGTTCTAGGTGTGTCCCTACATGCACGTTATGGTCCCTACAGGAATACTTTGATCATAGATATGGTAGATCCCTCTTGGCGAATAAACTGTAAAAACAAGAGCCAAGATAGTAGCAACAACACTTAGACAAGCGCCACTATGACTAGCACCAAATCTACAACCAACACATACACTACCATGAACACCAATTACAACAGCAGCAGTACCACTACCACTACGACTACCACCACCACCAACAACAACAACAATAACAACAACATCAAACACAACAACAACACAGCATTACCAGCTCCATCACTATCAATAGAATTAATGGCAACGACTGCAAAAACAACAACAGCAGTGGGGGCGCAATGGCCCAGTGGTTAGGGGAGCGGATTCGCGGTCGGAGGATCGCGGTTTCGATTCCCAGACCGGGCGTTGTTTGTGTTTATTGAGCGAAAACACCTAAAGCTCCAAGAGGCTCCGGCAGTGGGTAGTGGCGACCCCTGTTGTACTCTTACGCCTCAACTTTCTCTCACTTTTTCTTCCTGTTTCTTGTCCCCGACTTCCTACGCAACCGCTGAGCCTGGATGCGCATTCATCCATCCGTCGATGCTCTCGGTGTCGGGGGTTGACCTGCTTTCTCTTCTGCGGGTCATACGAATAGCAAAGACCCACGTTTCGAACTTCTCCCATTACCGAGGCGCGATCTTGCGAGCTCTGGGACGAAGACCGCTTCGCTCAACAGCAACAGCAACACTTAACAACAATAATAAGAGCAAATAAACCACCAACAGCAATGACAAGAACAGCAATAGCAATTGCACAACAACAAGAACAACTACAACTGCTGTAACAAAACTACTTATAGCTACAACATCAACAATAATAAATCCATAAATAAGAACTAAAAAAAAAGCAGAAGCAGAAACGATAAGAAATACATAAATAGCAGCAACAACAACTATTGCAGAAATAGTAACAACAACAACTGCAATTACGACAACAACAACAACAACAACGACTCAAAAGCAACAAAAACAACAATATTAACAACTGGAACCCAACAAACCCAACAAACGACTACAGCAATGTACAAGAGTCGTTTTAAGATTCTCAACAACGCACTAAATGCCTCGAAATGATTTCCTGGGAATTTATTTTTCTTTCTTTTTTTTTTTTGATTTAATTGGAATGTACAGAGTAATTTATAGTCTAAGCGTATCAGTTACCAGTTAAATTCAAACTAATCTATATTATGAGAAAAAATTCATAAAGTGAGATAAAATAAATTATTTTGCTTTGAGAGAGGGGAGAAGAAAGAAACGTTAAAATAAGGGGTAAAAATACCTAAAACAGATTATTTCACCTAAGTTTACTGGACAGGTAGTGGCAGCCTCTACTGAAAGGTCATTTATAATTGTTTCATATTTTGGCAGGAGGCCAATTATAATAATACTAGTACTAATGATGGTTTGGTATTCAGGTACAAGGCCAGCAACTATGAGGGGTGGGAGTTAGGAGATACTTTTCTTTTTTTTTTTTCAATGTTAACGTACCGGTTGCCTCGGATATTCGGTAAAAAGTATCCTCGAAAGGAACGAATGAGAAATAGACGAGCCCCAGGGGGAGGTTGATGCCCTCGGTCCTACGCAACGCTGGCTGGCAGTGCCGGGAGAGAAGAAAACGACTAGAGAACCCCGAGACGTCCACGGGTACGAAACTGAATGGGAAGGGCAGTTTGACCGACGCGTTGAAACGCGTAGAATTCCATGACGCGACCGCATACTCATTGGTGATAAGGCCAGGATTACAAGAGACTAATAAAGCAGACGCATGTATTTTAATAGTCGTTTGTAATTTAGGCTGAAGGCCAGCAGTTTTTAGGGAAAGGGATTAGTCAACAACATCGATCCAGTACTTGATTGGCACTTTATTTCATCGAACCATTGAAAGATGAAAGACAAGGTTGGACTCGGTAGATCTTCAACTCAGACTATAAAAATCTCGAAGAAAATATGCAATGTTTATTTTCTGGTGCTATAAAGATTCTTTCAACTCGCTGAATTCCTTAAGCATACCGTTATGGAGGCACATGGACTAGTGGTTAGAGCAGCGAACTCGCGGTCGAGGGATCGCGGGTTCGAATCTCAGACCGAGTGGTGTGGTGTGTGTGGTGTGTGTGTGTTTATGAGCGAAACACCTAAGCTCCACGCGACTCCGGCAGAAGGTAATAGCGAACTTGTGCTGACTCTTTCGCCACAACTTTCTCTCACTCTTTCCTCTTGCATCTTGCAGCTCACCTGTGATGGACCGGTGACCCGTCCAGGTGGGGAACCTATTCGCCAAGGAAACCGGGAAACTGGCCCTTATAAGACAGGCGTAGATCGAGAAGGAACAATCAACAAACAAACAAACAAACATTAAGTATACCGTCAAATGATAGCGATTTCAATTAAAGTAGATAAAGGAAAAACAAAAACAAAAAAAAAGAAACTACAATATTAAGCCCAACTGAGGTTTAGATATCCTCGATCTGAGGGTGAAATGTCAGAACCTCTATTCACGGGGTCATTGCGCCTCATTTACTCCGATCACTCCAGTAAAGACAAGCTGGTTAGCATGCAATACAAATATAACGTATTCAGCTGGCCATATACTGACACACGTAAGGGAATCATTAATGACGAAATTTGGCGACAAAGTTTCTACTGTTGTATCGTGTTAGCTAGGATGTTGTGTCATGAAACATTCCATGTTAACTTAACTCAACTATCATTATGTGAGTAGTGTGTGGTACAATAATATATACATACATCGTACTAGTATACATACACAAATACATACATAATTGTAAAACACATACACACATATGTACATATGGGTATACAGATATACATATGGGTAATATATGCGTGCGTGAGGTGCTAACTATATATAATATATATCTATATATATATATATGTGTGTTTGGTTATAAAATATATATATATATATATATATTATATATATATATACGATATATGTGTGCCTACATCTATATGTATGCTTAGTATGTGTATATATATATGTGTGTGTGTGTGTGTGTTGTGTGCGTACATGTATATAGATACAGATATACACTCTTAGACACGCGACCGGGCGCACACACACACAAAACACAGAATTATGTAATTATATATATAGATGTAAGTATATACGAATGTGTGTGGGTGGGTGTTCGGGCACACGCGTACTTATGTATGTGTCTGTCTTTCTGTCTCTCTGTGCGTATGTGCGTGTGTGCGAGTATGTGTGTAAGGTGTTTGTATGCTGTTGGAAAACAGATTCTGACGGCTCCACTTAACGTCAGCTGAAATGCTCATGACCCCTGCCTTGGAGAACAACTAAAAGGCCAAGAAAATTTCGTGATATAGTTGTCCAAGTTATCCCATAGCCACCTCCACGCTTACTGTAGGGGCCATACAATCAGAGTTGAACGATACTCTTTGGGCTGTTTCCAGATGTAAACTCACTCCGAAGTGGGAAAAATTGTGAATGGTAAAGATGATGTTACTCCATTGAGCAAGGACTATTTCTGGTAGTTTATAAAGCATTTGCATCGCTTATCAATGATGGTGGAGAGCAAAGGAGGTTTAGCAACTGCAACCCCCATCCCACCCCATCATATCTAGCTTTCCGAAACACACAACAAGTGGTTTTGGACTACACAGTGTTGACTGTCTGGGGTTTTAGATCTGATCGCAGTTGTGCGGCATTTTGGAGAGATTTTTAAAACAATAGGTTTCAATATTCTGCGGTTAATGTTACAGACTTTTGACTTCGGTAACAGAATGCAATCAAGTCTTCCTCGATGAATCATTATAGGCAAGAATCCAATTGCTCCTTGAAGATCGAATGCGGCAGTGGCAACCAGCCACAACTGTGAAACGTACGTAAGGAACCAATCAAATAAAATGGTGTTCATCAAAACTTCACATGCATACACACACACACACTCCTGCGATTGCGCACACTCATATGTATGCATGTATGTGTAAGTGTATGAGTGTGTGTGTGTGTGTGTGTGTGTGTGTGTGCGTATTTCAAGGCAAGGCCAATTTTAATGCTTCGTAGTCCAAACAATGGTGAAATTGCCCGAAAATTCGAAATCACTGCTAAAGACACTCACACACACACACACACACACACACGCGCGCGCACAACACACACATATGCATATATAGGAGAGTGTTGTAGTTCGCTTGAAGCATTGTGTATTGTCTGTAAAGAATAGAAAAGATTTGAATGGTACAACACTGCACTATAATACAGACAATGGGCTATATACCTGTTGTAATTAAGTCATCCATAGTCTGATAATGTTTTGGAATAAAATTCCTTCTTCAGCTAGCATGTTTCTCAGATAGGTTGATCAACTCCCTAGCGGTTGCGAACTCGGCCTGGCCCATGCGTAGAGATAGGAGAGTATTGTAGTTCGCTTGAAGCATTGTTTGTATTATAGTTCATTGTTGTACCATTCAAAACATTTTATCCTTTACAAACAATACACAATGCTTCAAGCGAACTACACTACTCTCCTATCTCTACGCCTGTGCCAGGCCGAGTTCGCAACCGGTACGGAGTTGATCAAGCTATCTGTGCAACGTGCTATATATATATATATATATATATATATATATATATATGTACTGTTGCATACTTATCTAGATAAGGATACAACTCATAGAAGAACAGAATGGTCTAAGCGGAGCAGAAGTACACTCGAGAACGGAAAGTGTCGCTGGAGATGTCTCGACAAAAGCTTTCCGGATATAATAAGTACAGTTATAAACGTGTAAAAACTAATATATAGCGCCTGTGTTTATTTGACAGAAACAAAAATGATCATCATGAAATGCACCAATATCTGTTTTAACACGCGGATTCACATCAGGTATCTTGCAACAAAAGTTCATAAACGCATATATATATATATATATATATATATATATATATATATAATATATATATATATGGATGTGTTGTGGTATGCATATGTATGTATATATATTATATATATAATATATATATGTATATGTATATAAATGTGGATGTATGTATATATATATATATATATATATATATACGTATACATGTAAGTATATACATATATATATATATATATATATATATATCCTCTTTCATTCTTTAGCATGTTTCAGTACTATGAGTGCGGCCATACTGGAGCAGCATGTATTTATACATAAGCATACATATTTACTTATATGGATGTATACACACACACACACACACACACGCATTTATATATAAGTTCATATTGGAATAAATAACACAGATTTTTAAAATAAAATGATAGCTATATATTTTTTAAACTGCATATAAGAATATACCATTGGGTAAATGTGTTAACGTTGTTCATCATTCTGTCTTAAGATGACGATGATGAAGACGATGATGATGACGATGATGATGATGATGATGATTAAGATGATGATTAATATGATGATGATTATGATGATGATGATGATGATGATGATGATGATGACGATGACGACGACGACGACGATGATGATGATGATGATGATGATTATGGGATGGATGATGATGATGATGATGACGATTTCATTTTCTTATAAGGAGAACAAATAAAATGTCGATCTTAGCGGTAGGTCTTTATCTCACTGGCTTTTAAGGGCAAAATGCCAAAACCTCAATTTTCGCGGTCAGTGCGCACAATTAGGTAACTCAAATACCGAATGAACCCACCACTAAAGACAATAACGGCCCCAATGAATTGAAACACGTAAGGGGAACATTAATAACGTAAAGTGGCGACCAATTTTCTGCTGGAGTATCGAGTTAGGGTCGGTTTGTAATGATACACCTTGTAAACGTAGCTCAAATATCACACCACGTGAATATACAATACGATTCATACTAACACACGTACATAAATACATTCATATAGAACTACCGTACAATATATATACATACACACACACATACATATATATGTATATATATATATATATGTATGTATATATGTATATATGTATATATGTATACATATATATATATGTGTGTATATATGTATATATATATACATATATATATGTATGTATATATATATTATATATATATACGTATGTGTATATATATATGTATGTATATATGTATGTATGTATATTTACATATATATATACACACATATATATATATATATATGCATATATACATGTGTGTGTGTTCATACGTATAGATACACGTATCTACATGTATGTATACAGGTAGATAAATGGGGATATAGTGATATAAAGGGTGAGAGGGAGAGAAAAGAGGCTGGGAGGGATGTAGAGAGGATTGACTGTTTCAGTTTTTGCAGGTAATGAGGTGTTCAAAGGAACATCTATGTGACCACCCGAACTGCTTGAAATAAAAACCAAATATTCGTTAAATCACTGCTTGTCATATATATAGAAAACTTAGATAACCAAGTTCTAAAACCATTGTATCTTGGAATGAGAAGCAACCAAGAAAGAAATGTCCAATGGCATGGCCATGGTTAAAATTTCATTTGATTATAAATTTGCTGGGTCAGGTCAAATCCGGATGATCCTCGAAAACAATAACAACTATAACAACAGCAGCAGTAGCAATAATAACGAAAACAACAATGATAGTATTTACTTTTATAGTTCTTTGAAGAATATAGAACGTACAACAGGAAGACTTCTTCTTCTTCTTCCAAACAGGGCTCACGCCATTAGCACAAACAATAATCTCTAATTCGAGCCTACTTTAAGCTACTAAAAATGCATGTGGCAACTTGAAGATCCACCCACCACGTGCGATAGACTGGCAGTTGCACGGGCGCGAAAGCTACGTTGTTATCCTCATTCCGTAAACAGTGGCTTCTAACGGGTAGAGAGCTGAACCATCCTGGGGTACAGAGGATTCGCAATCTAATCTAGAGTCTGAAAGGTTACCACAACATAGTGGATTACACCATGGTTCCTCTGCATTGTGGCAGAAGTTGGGAGAAAGAATGAGAGAAAGTTGTGGTGAAAGAGTACAGCGGGATTCACCACCCCTTCCATCCGGAGCTTCGTGGACCTTAAGTGTTTTTGCGCAACAAACACTCAGAATGCCCGGCCTGGGAATCGAAACCGCGTTCTTACGACCGCGAGTCCGCTGCCCTAACTACTGGACCGTTGCGCATCCACACCTCTCACTCTTATTGTCACGATGTAGTGACATATTACCTGTATCTACAGATAGTTCTAATACCTTACTGTTTCTTTTCCTTTTCCATATCTTTATGTTTTGGACTGATACGTGTCCTGAAGTTGCAGTTAAAATGTGGAAGGTTTTTTGCCGCAAAAACAGGTGTATATATATATATTATATATATATAATATATATATATATATATATATATATATATATATAGATAGATAGATAATAGATAGATAGATAGATAGATAGATAGATAGATATATGCATATATATATATGTGTGTGTGTGTGTGTGTGGTGCATCTATATAGACAGTTATTTATATATACGTTTGTGTACACGCACATATACACAATTGACACATATATTTACATATATTGAGAAAGAAACACGTGTATTGGTATACATACGTATGTGCGTGTGTGTACGTGCGTATGTGTGTGTGTGTGTGTCAGTATTCATATGTGTATGTGTGTTTGTATGTATAAATATATATATATATATATATAAATATTTATAGATATGTGTGTGTGTGTGTTTACACACCCACACACACACGCACGCATATAATTTATGTTAATATATTTGTTGTATGGAAATGGTCTGAAATTGTACGTGCATAGATGTAAGACGCTGCACTAGACTTAGTAGGTAATTCACTGATCTGTGAAAAGTATTAACATATAATTTCATATAAATGCGATATTCATTTGCGAAGGGAATGCATGTGATAAACAAGTTTCGGAACATCGAGGGAACTTTAACAAAGACACTTGTACAATATATTATCACCGTGATGAGATGCTGAGTAAATATTTATTAGGTATGGTTTGGATTTTCTGGGACAAATGAGACCACAAATATTTGGAAATCTACTCTTAACAATAATGCATCTAATTGGTCAAGCGGATATAAACACAAGAGTGGTTCTAATATCTTTGTGAAAGTAGTTATTTCTCCAAGGAATGAGACACACGTCAAGTGGCCATGATTGCGCAATTGAAAATCACGGGAAGAGAAAATGTAGGAGAAAGATCGGGAGAGATATATATAGATAGGGATATTGATAGTGAAAGAAGTAGAAAGAGAAGGAAAGAGAAAGATAGCGAGAAGAGAGAGAGACAAAGAGAGAGAGAGTAAACTGCTCTAATTTGGATCGAAAGAATTGTCCCCGATCTCTAATGGAAAGTTCTTCAACTTCGCTAGATCCTTTTAGCGATTTTACAGTTGATATATTATGGCGATGCCAATATCGATAGATGATCTGTTGATATTGGCAACTCAAAAATCTTGTTATTCTTATCATTAGAAATATTGACACGGCGAAGATTTATATCTCGCTCACAAATCACAGATTCATAACAAATAGTAATGGAGAAATATATATATATATATATATATATATATATATGTACAAACTCGTCTTAAAAAAAACAATAAAACGAAACGAAAAGATAGAGAACATCTTGAACCAAAGTAGACTAAAAGAAAATTATAAGCTCCCTCACACTCACACAGACTCACACAAAGACAGATAAGAAGAGAGGGGCAAGGGAGGGGGGGAAGAGTTGAGAAAGATCAGAGTGAAAGAGCGGGAAGCATGAGAGAGAGAGAGAAAGAGGGAGAGAGAGAGAGAAAGAGAGAGGAATAGCCTGCAGTATTATATCCTGTAGTATCAATCTATCATATAAATATATATTGAAACAATGTACTAAAAATCATGTATTAAACTTCATGTCCAAGACTTAGAATATTGTTGTGTTGTCGTTGTTGTTGTTGTTGTTGTTGTTGTTCTTCTTCTTCTTCTTCTTCTTCTTCTTCTTCTTCTTATTTTTATTATTATTATTATTATTATTATTATTATTATTATTATTGTTGTTGTTGCTGTTGTTGTTGTTGTTGTTGTTGTTATTATTATTATTATTATCATTCTCTTCTTCTTCTTCTTCTTATTGTTATTATTATTGTTATTATTATTGTTTTGTTGTTGTTATTATTATTATTATTATTATTATTATTATTATTGTTATTATTATTATTGTTGTTGTTGTTGTTTTTGTTGTTATCATCATTGTTGTTATTTTACTTTTAATCTGCATTTCTGTTACAGTCACTTGCTGTGACACATCCAGCGTCATGGGGGCGTGAAGGATAAGAGATATTACAATATGACTGAAAGCTTCGGGAGAGGAGGTAGCGAAATAACTTCACATAATACAACGCAGACATTTTAAATGTATAGGATTTTTCTAAGGATGTGTGCAGTACTTGTCAGCACAGTCATTTGGATTTCTCTGAGACATGGTTCTCCTGGGATCTTATCTAGATGTTTCTGACATCCTTTTCTTATCACACCTAAGGCCTCTACAATAACAGGATCACTTCCCATTTTAAGATGTCACATCTTTTGAATTTCAATTTCCAGGTCCTTATATTTGTGGAGGCGCAATGGCCCAGTGGTTAGGGCAGCGGACTCGCGGTCATAGGATCACGGTTTCGATTCACAGACCGGGCGTTGTGAGTGTTTATTGAGCGAAAACACCTAAAGCTCCACGAGGCTCCGACAGGGGATGGTGGTGATCCCTGCTGTACTCTTTCTCTCACTCTTACTTCCTGTTTCTGTTGTACCTGTATTTCAAAGGGCCGGCCTTGTCACTCTCTGTGTCACGCTGAATATCCCCGAGAACTACGTTAAGGGTACACGTGTCTGTGGAGTGCTCAGCCACTTACACGTTAATTTCACGAGCAGGCTGTTCCGTTGATTGGATCAACCGGAACCATCGTCGTCGTAACCGACGGAGTGCTTCCAATGGTCCTTATATTTACTTAGTTTGTGAAATTCCTTGACAGATATATTTTTATCGGTGGGAACACTTGCATTTATAAATCTTTAGGTACTTTTTCCCTGTCTTTAATAATTATGTCTTGTCGATTTGGTGAATCGTTCAGTCACCGTTGACTGGAAAATCTCAGAGGATAGTGACATTTTAACTTCAACGACTGACTAAGGATGATATTCATACAAGTAAGCAACTGTACTGATTTGTAGTGTTTACATATTTTCCAATGTAATACTGTCCTACCCTATCACTGAATTTTTGTATTCGTTTGGTGTCCCGAGTCGATATGTCTATTGTTTGGTCAAATGTGTCATAGAATTTGCATTTAGAGTCAGAACCGTTTTGAAGAACGTTAGCCTGGTAGTTTTTTTTATCTTATACCACTAATATGAAACCCTCAGTCTCTGCTTTCAGTTCTGAACTTCTCAGCCACTGATGGGTTGTTGCTTGATCTACATCAGCATTTTGACTTCGAAGTATATACTTCCATGCAGAGGCTTCTGGTTCCACCGCTCTTCAATTTGTTTCTACCCATTCTGTTGTTTTGCAGTCTGCTTAATTCAGTTTGCTTGACTTTTGGCAGTGGTTTTAGGCTTTTCAACTATTTCAGGTCTAATGCCAAGGTCCCTTGTGAATTTGCAAGCTTCCTTTACAACGGAATGGAACATTTTAATGTTTTCGTTTTTGTACACCGGTCGCAGCGTCAAGTCCTCCGAACTGGATAAGTACCTGCTCATTGATATTGTGGAGGTCTTACAGCACAGTTCTACCTGCATCATTCCTCTTGTCCCATCACTTCTAGGTACGTACAGCCGATCAACATCTGCTTTTGGGTGGTGCATGTTAGTAATTTTCTTCTCTGTAAGATCAGTGCCAGGATCTTACAGAGATCCTGGCACTGGATCTCTGTAAGATTCCACTTAATGATGTTAAAGCTATATTGGACTACACATAGTGCCAGGGTACTAATGGCTTCGATGCGATTTTTAGAGTTGAGTTCAGATTTTAATATGAGTCTTATTCTCTGGTAATTTCCCTTTCTTATTTTCTCCTTCATATAAAACCAAAAAAAGAACCCAATAATCATAAGCCGGTGAAGGCCAGAAGGTCGAAAATTCGAAGTCACTGTCATCATCGATCATGTAAATATGTAATATATACACATAGGTACGCTTAACCGCTATTTCTCTTTTCCTTATTTTATCACCCAAGGAAGGATGGTGGGCAAAGCCGACCGCCAAAAGTACTTGCATTGAGAACTTAAAGAAACATAACTTAAAGCATTATATTTCGTTGCAAATACTCTTAGTCATTCGGACAGTTATTTCAACTTTAATACAGTTTTATATATAACATTACATTTATGTAATATCTAACGTTGAGTAGAGAGTTAAAGGTAAGATAACTAAATGTAATTATTCATCAACATTACGGTAAGAACTTTCTAAGATGTTAAATTTAAGTTATTAAAATTCAACTTTCGACCATTTAAAAACTCCATTGAAATGCATTAAGAGCCGAAGGTATATCCATGCAAACTTTACACATACACACACCCACACGTACACATACACACACACACACACACACAAATACACACACATGTATGTATGTATGTGTATATATAGATATACATATATATATATATATACATATATATACACATATACTTACACACAAACACATACAAACGCACACACACATACATCCTCGCACACACACGCACACACATACCTAAACACACACATAAACACACAAATACACACACATGCATGTATGTATGTATGTATGTATGATATATATATATATATATATATATATATATATACACATATATACTTACACACAAACACATACAAGCGCACACACGCATACATCTTCGCACAAAGACGCACAAACACACACACACACATACACACTCAAATACATACACATGCATGTATGTATACATATATATATACACACACATATATTCTTGTACACAAACACATACAATCGCACATACACACATACATCCGCAAACACACACGCACTCACACATACCCATACAAACACACCCATACACACACATGCACACACACTTATATTCATACGTATATGCAAAGGAGTTATGTAGTAACGTTAAAAGATTTTAATTAAAATGTCCACTTTATGATGATGGCTTTCTCGCATTATTCATTTCATTCAATTCAAGCCACAACAACAATTACAGCGGCATCGAAGTAACCTCGGCTGCAGCCGCCGCATCAGCATCTGTAGGATGACCAACAACAACAACAACCGGGGCATGTATATCAGATATATGAATGATTATAACCTGTGATTCATTCTTTTCCATTGATTTCTAGCACCACCACCATCATCATCATCATCATCATCATCAAGATTATCCTCCTCTTCCTCCTTCTGCTGCTGCTGCTCCTCCCCTCCTCCTCCTCCTCCTTCTTCTTCTTCTTCTTCATCTTCTTTTTCTTCTTCTTTTCTTCTTCTTTTCTTTTTCTTTTTCTTCTTGTTCTTCTTGTTCTTCCTTTCTTCTTCTTCTTCTTCTTCGTCTTCTTCTTCTTCTTCTTCTTCTTCTTCATCTTCTTTTTCTTCTTCTTTTCTTCTTCTTTTCTTTTTCTTTTTCTTCTTGTTCTTCTTCTTCTTCCTTTCTTCTTCTTTTCTTTTTCTTTTTCTTCTTCTTCTTTTCTTCTTATTTTCTTCTTCTTCTTCTTCTTCTTCTTCTTCTTCTTCTTCTTCTTCTTCTTCTTCTGTTTCTTCTCTTACTTTCTCATTGTTATTTTTTCCAATTTTTTATTCTCCTCCTCGACCTCCTCCCCTCGCCTCCTCCTTCTTCTTTTTCTTGTTGTCTTTTTTTTCCTTCTTTCTGACTGTCTGCTCTTGATCAAATGAAAGAATAAGAAAATAAGCAAAGACAAGAAAAACTCTTGGTAAAATGAGGGTTGAGTGTAACTAAGGTGTACAAAATACCTTTTTCGTGAACCTCTACCCTAGTTTTTCTTTAATCTTTTTTTTTCTTTTTCCTCAATTCTTTCTGAGTTTCAATCAATTTTTCGCTGAAAAAAGTCTAACAGTTCGAAACGTATCGCTATTTCAATACACAGCCGCCCTCGGATATACACACGTATAATATGTAATACTGTGGTTATTTAGAACCATCGGAACGTTTGTATGTCTTTATACATACAAATGAATACAAGCACAGATATATATATATATATCCAGGTACAGGCGTGTCTGTGTAGTAGAATCTGGCTTTCCAAACACATGGTTCCGGTTTCACTCCCACTGCGTGACTCCTTTGGCATGTGTCTTCTACAATAGCTTCGGGCCGACCAAAATCTTGTGACTGGATTTGCCAGATTGAAACTGAAGAAGCCCGTCGCACATATGTGTATGTGAGTGAGTGTGTGTGTGTGTGTGTGTATGTGTGTGTGTGTGTGTGTGTGTGTCTGTGTGTCTGTGTGTGTGTGTGTGTGTGTGTGTGTGTGTCCATGTGTACGTGACTTTGTGCTTGTGTTTGTCACCCAACCGGTGTTGGTATGTCTACATCACCGCAACTTATTGGGTGGCGAAATATACCGATAGAATAAATACCAGGCTTAGCACAAAAATATATCCTGGGGTCGATTTGCTTGACTAAAACCAGTCAAGGGGATGCCCCAGCATGACCGCAGTCAAATGACTATGATCGAGTTTGATCATTTTCATTAAGGATTATCCATGTAAACTCATACGTCATTTATCTGTCATGGAGCAATAATCTTCCAAAATCCGTTAAGCAGACGAATCGAGTTTTCATATTTGGCTTTTGTAATAACTTGTAATCCGCAAAGTGGCAAAGAGTCTGAGGAATAATTTTCTAATTTTCTGAAATTACAAAATTTTAATATGAAAATGAGATTTTCAAAGTTTCTACTTTTCAACGTAGTATAAAGTGAAGGTTTATCTCTGAACCCGAAAGAATCGCCAACGGTGTTCCAAGCAGACATTTACACGATGATTTCTCCTTCCAATAAATATTCTCATACTATATCAGATTTTCGTTGTGTATTCTCATAGACTGTGCGTGTACATCCAGTGCTTCTTCATTCATGGGAGCTTTCTTTGTTCAACCGTAAAAGTGAACAATGCTTGTTATTTGAATATAACCCGTGAATATGTTTAGTGGTTTACTTTGTTTTAAATGCAGTCTGCCGGGGGAGAGATTGCAGGGTCGTGGTGGTGGTATCGGTGGTGGGAAATAACCGTGGCACACTCCATGAATATTCTTCGGTAATGTTTATGCGCCATAACTCTTTTACTCTTTTACTTGTTTCAGTCATTTGACTCCGGCCATACTGGAGATCCACCGTTAATCGAGCAAATCGACCCCAGGACTTATTCCTTGTAAGTCTAGAACTTATTCTAGCGGTCTCTTTTGCCGAACCGCTAAGTTACGGGGATGGAAACACACCAGCATCGGTTGTCAAGCGATGTTGGGGGGACAAACACAGACATACAAACACATACACACACATACATATGTATATATATATATATAAGATATATATATATATATATATATATATAGAAAATAGTAGAGTGAAAAAACGACAGAAGGCTTGAATGTTAAAAAATATATATATTTGCGTCAATATGTCTGAAGAATATTAGAAAATTAAAAAAAAAATTTTTACCTTATAATGACATAAATAAAAGAAATACCGGTTTCGCGTGTAGCTTTTCAAATTCTTGTGACGTTATGTTTATATTGCATGGAGTTATCGTTGTTTTTATTTTCAGGAGATTTCTAAATAAGGGGAGGTAGTGAGTGATTTCTTCCGGTGTAAGGGAGATAATCGCTTAAAATTTTTTCCTTTCCCTTGTGAATTTCTCTGTGTCAGTATGTTCGGATGGTTGAGTCTGGGTTTGTACTTTTCCATGAAGAATGTTTCCTTGTTCAGTCTCATTATATATATATATATATATATTCTTTCTTTATTCTTTTATTCTTTTACTTGTTTCAGTCATTTGACTGCGGCCATGCCGGAGCTCCGCCTTTGGTCGAGCAAATCGACCCCAGACTTATTCTTTGTAAGCCTAGTACTTATTCTATCGATCTCTTTTGCCGAACCACTAAGTTACGGGGACGTAAACACAACAGCATCGGTTGTCATGCAAACACACACACACACACACATATATATATATATATATATATATATACTAGCTTCTTTCAGTTTCCCTCTACCAAATTCGCTCTCAATGCTTTGGTCGGCCCGAGGCTATAGTAGAAGACGCTTGCCTAAGGTGCCACGCAGTGGGACAGAACCCGGAACCATGTGGTTGGTAAGCAAGCTACGCGCCCACTCCCGCGCCTGTCAAGGTTTGTGTCAAGCTAAATACGGTAAGCAGGTACCAATGAGAATTTTGAGCTGAAAGTGTTTACTGTGTCATGTTGGTTTATTTACTCCGAATTCTATGCGCTGAGAATGTTCTGGTTGTAGGACGTGTGTTGTTGTCAAGTTGAATAATAGTAGACGGTTCTGTTGCTAGGCTGAACTGGTAGTCGTGGAAATTTTTATGGAGATGATGCTAGAGATTGGTGATATTGTTTCTGGAGGTGGAAAGTGTTGCTTTTGGCATTGGAGGCAACATTGGTTGAGAATACTGCTGGTGCTGATGGTGGAGGTGGAAGTGGTGGTGATGGTGATGGTGAGATGAATAAGACATGGGGAGCCAAAATGGTCGTCCTCCGGTTCTTCTGTTTATTCTAGTCTACGGTGTTTGTTTTATCATTTTTAACATTTCTATTCTTCTATGTTCTTTGGTAATTATCTGTGGTCGCTAGAGCATTCAGTAATAATTTCTTTTGGATGGGTGAGGTGATGGATGTGGGAGGGCAGGTAGGGGGTACATTCTTGTGTAGAGAAGGATTCCTTTCTCGTGTCCTATTTCAACGTTTCTTTACCATGCACCTATCACATATCTACACACACACACACACACAAAACACACACACACAAACACACACACACACACACACACAAACACAAACAAACGTGCGCACACACAGGCGCGCTCACACATATTATACATACATGTATACACACATAGATACATATGTAATTACTTATGTATATGTATCTATATGAATGTACATATACGGACATGCCGATATATACACGCACCTACACATACTTAAAAACATACATACATGCGTACAAACATATATATATATGTATATATATATGTGTGTATACACACACACACACACACACATATATATATTTATATATATATTTATAAATATATATATATATAAATCTGTACACAGACGCTCACACGCACACGCCCGTATATGTATATATAAAATATGGAAGTATACTTTGTAGTTTTTTGTTTATGTTGAGTGTTGAGGTGCAAAAACATTAAATTGCCCCGTACAGCTACTTTATGTGAAGAGTTTGTACAGGCAGATACATATTAATTTATGTCAGGGAAACAGGGACAACGTTCCCGAAACGCAGAGTTGTTTGTTCAGAAGTCGACCGTACGCACACTCAGGCTGGAAAAGGTAATGACAAGTTATACCATCTCTACTAAGGGCAACAAAAATACGATACGCAAACAATTGAACAGCAAACACACAAGTCCCCAGATAAACACACGTACAACAAGCTGCACTCAACTTTGTGTTAGTAAGAAAGAGGTGACAGAGACAGGAGGGCAGGTTTTCTAAAACAGCTCAGTCATGTCACTGAGGATTTGAAATTGCTTAGGTTACCAGTTACCTATTACAGGGAAATATGGGAGATTTCCCCCGCATGACTTTGGGATCAAAGAGTAACTGTCTCGATCAGGCTTCTACAAGATCTCCCCCAAAGAATCCCATACAGAATGCGAATTTTCCCTCACCCGAGTACCGGCCAGAAAATCTTCAAGGTAGGTGACTCGTTTTCTTCTCGCATTCTTTTCAACTAACATTACGATCTTCAGAGCGGGTAGCAATAAATGCACGTAGCCTACTGTCACCCTGGAAGTAGTGTTACTTGCTTAATAACCCCAGGTCACTAGATTTCAATGTGATACCCACCAGCGACTTGACGATAGGAAATGTGGTGTAAAATCTTAGCAAACCTGTTCAGTCACTTTCAACTGGCTGAGAGATACCGACTGAATTGCTCAAATGCACCGATGTGGACATGGGTCAAGAGCATCCAGTAATCCAGTTGTTCACAATTCAAAATCGTCACTGTTACAGACTACAAATCCGTGATCTCTATGGTCGAAATAAGTGGGTTACATAGGCAGACCCCAAATACTGGAACCTGAACACGTCTTTCCTGGCGCGTCAAGATTTAACAGACTGGGTTAGCAAATAAATCCGTCGGAATTTGACGGGTTTAATCGTGACCAACTGATAGTGGATAGCCATGCATGGATCTAAAAGAATACAGGCCTTAGGGTTTAATAAAGAAATAGCAATAGAGAAGTCAAAGACGAAGGAAACCCAGCTGGGAAGCTCGAAGAGGTAGCTAGAAAAAGCATAGCGACCGACATGCAGGTGGTGAGATTGGCTTTTGACATGTTCTTCAACGTCAAGCAAAAGGATTCGTTGTCAGAGCAAAGGCGTGTAGCCTAGGACATGAGGGAATAAAAGCCATTCGATGGGCCCGGGTGGCGGAGGTGCAACATGCCAAAAAATGTTTAATTCGATATTTGATGTGCCGAGGCAGGTGCTTGCTTTTCGAGTTCAAAAAAGCAGAATTTCAACCGTACTTCGCCGAACTCTAGAGGCATGCACTGAGTTGGAGAGGTGAGCAGATTTTACCGCCTACCACTATAGCCTGTTGTAGCATTTAGTCAAGGATTGCGAATTCTTTAAAAATACTGATAATAGCCGAAGACATACGTTAAGGGAGAAGTTTCCGAGTCCGGATGGTCTGAAATTCGAGCTTCATTTTCATTTGCCAGACTTGCTCGCTGTGATTTCTTGGCAGATGTTTATCGCAACAAGCAGTAGAAAAGAAGAATTCCTAGTCCTGTGAGCCGAAGTGTGGTGCTGCCATTGAGAAAGGACACGATAATGGATGATAATCATATCGATAATTTTAATCCTGTAACTCTGCTGAACTCAGAAATTTTATCCATGAAGGTAGGTAACAAAGAGATTGGCGCTTGTCTTTGACAAACTAATCGGTGATGCACTTACATGTGCTATCTCAAACGGATCTATCCACAAGAACCTCCACCACCTGATCAGTGGTTAAAGTTAAATGGCCACCTATCAGAGCCATTAAGCATTGCATGAACGGTCAGTTAAGTATAACCACATTTGCCTTTTCAGTACGTGCTGTCTCTTGATCCACTGCTATGGAAGCAGGATGTTTCGTTGAGCATACTTCGAGAACTAGGATGCGGAAGATTCGTGTCAGCTTGTACGCGAAGCGGTGACAGGAGCAAAAATTAACCATAAGTGGACTTGCAGCTTTGCACCTGGAGAGGCAGTTCTATGCTACCTGACTACATCGTGGGGCACTATACGGAAAGGCCAGTTAAATTTTCGGGATTTCAAAGTGTACAGGATCTGATAGAGGTGATGAGAAGGGGTGGCCATTCTCACTAGAAATGGGCGGAAAGAAAACTGCCTTTGAAAGGTAGGTATGGCGGAGGTGGCGAATGCTTCCATCGCCATCGTTATCTACTACTGCCTGACCGTTGTCCTTTGCCCTGCTTCAGCGCTGATGAAATTGGAGCGCTTGCTCTTCTGCATTTTGTGGAAGGGTTCTGCTTGTTACATGGTCCATTTGCTGTCAACAGCCGCTATGTGGCGGACTGCGTATGCCATGGTTTGAAGTCATTTCCATGCTGAGACATTTCCAACGATTCCTTGACGATGAGTTGGTGTAGGCGTCTTTTTCTTAAATACTATTTTACGCATCATGAATACCCTGGAAGTCGGGGAGAGAACAATTAGTTGGTCTTTTCCGGAAGACTATCTTGCCAAGGTCTATGGAAAAATTTCAGAAGTCCTTGGCCTACCAGAGCTATAAGGGGGACTCTGCCGATTCGAGATGAGCTCTCCAGATATGAAAATGCTGTCCGACTGTTCTGTCTGAGATGCGATCCAAGTGACGAAACTCGTCCAGTGCTTGGACATTGCTAACACGTGGAGTTTTATCAATCAGGTGTCATAGCGTGTAGGGTTGATCTGGCTATCGGCCTAGCCAGTCGTGAGTTTCGCCCCACTGCCTTGTTTTGGCCAAGCAGCGACGGCGGTTTTCCTGTTTGGTGGCTATGACGATCGAGGTAGTGTAATGGACCAGGTAAAAAGGATTGAAGACAGATACTCTTCTTTTCCGCCAAGTGCCCATCAGCTTTTTTGAAGTTACACTTGCAAAACAAACTGAGGGTGGAGAAGGAAGCGCTGCCCCTGTCAGTATTTTTCTTGAAATATGGGTGAATGTAGCGAGGATGGCTCGTGTGAATATGCTCAGGGAACGAAGACGAGAGGAGTACTTGCCTGAAGTGCAGTTTTCTTGTTTTGTGGCTGTCGTGAAAGAGGGACGATATTGAAAGTACTCACGACAATACGTTTTGTTTGTTTCTCCGGGGCTGATGGTAATATCGTTTTTACTCCGGTCAAGGCCTCATCAACTTTTCCAAGGTTCACTTGAGAAGGAAATTGCGGGTGAAGAAGTAAGTTTTGCCCCTGTAATTTGTTGGATTGTAGCGGAGCGTATGGCCCATGCACCAGTAAGCCGGATGGATTGAAGAGAAGATGTGCTCTATGTGATCAAGGTATACAGGATATGAGGGTTTCCTTGGTTGTGTCCGGATGACGCTTACTTTTGGAAAAATTTTAATATTCCATTCTCAATTCTTTTTATTTTAGTTTTCCGACATGCTACTTATCTACACTTAAAGTCTTATGTTTTATATCGTACTTTGAAATTTGTGTGCGGCCCTTGTGGCCAAAAGAGAAATTATTATTATTATTATTATTATTATTATTATTATTATTATTATTATTATTATATTATTATTATCATTATTATTATTATTAAAATGCAGTGAGCTGGCAGAATCGTTAGCATGTCGGACAAAATGCTAAGCGGCATTTAGTTCGTCTTTACATTCTGAGTTCAAATTCCACCGAGGTCGGCTTTGCCTTTCATCCTTTCGGAGTCGATAAATTAAGTACCAGAGAAACACTGGGGTCGATGTAATCAACTAGTCCTCTTACCACAAATCTGAGGCCTTGTACCTCCAGTAGAAAGGTTTATTATTAATATTGAGTGAGAGCAGCGCATGCCATCTGAGTGATACTGGGGTAAAACATACGAAGCCCAGTATACTCATCATGGCTACCCGTCTGATAAGTGTACACTAGGTACATGCATCACAACCATATGTGCGAGACATGGTAATCTCATATCAAGATAAACAGTGCATGACCTTGCGGGTGGGACCCAGTTAGAATTTACTTCTGGTTGGGTAACCCATCCTGCTCAACAGGTCCCTGAAAAAGGTTTGTTCAAAAATGATGAACAAAACACTTATGTTCTAAGAGGTGAATTATTCAAATCCCAAAGAATTCCTTTCAAGACATGGCTATGATGCTCCCCCACTACTTCTGCTCGTGATCAGAGATGAACATATTGTCAACCACCGAGGACCATGCTCAACTGGTTAAGGTCAAGCTAGCGACACGCAATTCTGTGAAATCGAGTAGAATCTTTGTTGTAGTCCATTTTTTATACCAAGACAAAACAATGTACATCATAACATTTTCAATCAGTTAAGATCAAAAGCCATGAGAGCCACTGCGTGGAAATGCATTAGGCCATTTATAATAATAATAATATAATAATAATAATAATAATAACAACAATAATAATAATAACGATAATAATAATAATAATAATAATAATAATAATAATAATAATAATAATAATAATAATAGTATTAAGGTTGCGAGTCGGCTCGCTATTGCGCCGGGCAATTACCATCGAGGTAGACTTTGCCTTTTATTTTTTCGCGGTCAATAAAATAAGTACCAGACGAGCACATGGAAAGCGGGGGTCAACTTAATCGACTTACTCACTCCCTGGAAATTACTGGCCTTGTGCCAAAAGTTGAAATCATTATACCATTCCCCCTCCCCCCTATCATTCTTTTTTTTATTCTGTGAAGCAGCTTAGAAAAGATGGTAAGGTTGATTTACAGTGCAAATATGTCAGGAATAGAAAATACGCGCGAAGTAGGGTTGTGGCTGGTGGGAAGGGAAATCAACATTAAAATACTTAATGTTACACACACACGTAAACACACATACACACACACACACAAACACACACACACACACACATATATATATATATATACACACATACACACTACTGTATACACGGAGTCCTACACAAATTTAAACTCAAAGATACGCGGGCAGGTGTTTCGCAGTGTATGATTGCGTGTGTGTGTATATACAATATATATATATATATATATGTGTGTGTGTGTGTGTGTGTGTGTGTGTTTGTGTATATATATGCATATGTATACATATATATATATATATATACGTATATATATGTATAGGCATACATATATATATACATGTGTATATATATAGGCATGCATATACATATGTATATATACACATATTCATTTATATAGTAAGCACCGTTCTGCATGTAAATACACAAAGGTATGCAAACGCACACACACACACACACACACGCAGAGGCTCGCACACATGTGTATACATTTATATGCGCTCAAATTCTCCTAAATATACAAATTCATAGTTTCATTGACGCATGGACACAAACACACATAGGCACACACAGACAGGCACATACACAAATACACACGCCCATGTACACACACACACACACACACACACACACATACGCACACACACACACACATACAAGTTTGTATAGGACAGAATAAAAGCTGGTTTCTCAACTAAATAGCTTTTTACGTTTTATGACTTCAAGGTGTAACATCACATTTGATAGATAGTTCTAGCCGATATTGTAGCAGCAGCAGCAGCAGCAGCAGCAGTGGTAGTAGTAGTAGTAGCTTTTCTTGAGTTACTATTGTTGTTGTAGTTGTAATTTTTTTATTATGGTAGTTGTTTTTGTTATTCTTATTGTCACTTCGCTTTTTATGTGATTCATACCTTATCTGTGGACCACACAGAAATTAGTCAACAACCTCACGTATCTTATCTTAGACTGTCGAACAAGGTATTTAGTTTTTGGTCATACGCAAACGCATATCATACACACAAGCATGTATAAATATGTATATGTATATGTATATGTATATGTATATATATATATATATATATATATATATACATATACATACATATATATACAAATGTATAAGTAAATTTGTACATATGTGTGTTTATCTATGCGCACACACACATACATACAGACTCACACACACTCACGTCCATAGTGATAGCTACTTCTTTACAGAAGAAGGCCATCTCTTCAATTAGTAAATGTCATCATGATATCTCATTTGACAAGCAATAACTGATCTGGACGAACAGACCCTACTACAGATGTTAAATATATTTTCCTGCAGAAAAGTGTCTCGCATTAAGTTAGATTGCTCGATTCTCCTTGTTCTCATTGCTTTGCAACCATCTAAGATCAGTTTTTTTCCATACCAACCAATTTTCCATCAACTACTCCCAGTTTTCGACATTCACATTAAGAATCTTATGGTGGCTTTTGATATTGTCCCTAAAACCGTTTCTTAGGTTTATGTTTCGCACGATTACCACATTGTAATTCCACGTAAAACAACTGCTTAGGTAACTTACCATCTGCATTCTAGTAAAATACCCGACCCAACGCATTTCACTATATGAGAAGTATTTCAATACTCGATGTGTTGGTTTGCTTAAGAATAATGATGTTAGAATGAGCTATTCAATGTTTATGATCCTGCTATGGCGAGTTTAATGGGAATTTTCCAAAAGGCTTATGAGACGACATTTAGTTCAAAACTCAGTAGAGTATAAATTGGCAATTAAGACACATGACTGGTTTTGATGATGATACATATATCAGATCATACACGAGTTTCGAGCCTTCCAAAATCCTTGCCAGTTTTTCCGATCCTTAAATTTATTTCAGAATCAAGAAATCCATCCTTTACAGATAATGCTATCAAGTTAGACGAATGAATCGATCCCCTCCAATCTTGTATCCTAGGCGCATTTTACTGTGTATGAGAACCATTTCAATATTCAGTGTTGGCTTGCTTAATAATGACGGTGTTAGAGACAGCCGTTCGATGTTTAAGATCCTCCTAAGGCAAGTTTTGATAGGAAATTTCCAAAGGCTTTATGTGATGACATTTAACTCAAATCTCAGTGGAGTATAAAAGGGCAATTAAGACTCATGTTTTATAGAGTGAGCTTGGCTTTGATGGTGATATATGTATCAGATCATTCACGATTTTCGATTCTTCCAAAAGGCTTGTCGGTTTTTTCATCCTCAAATTTATTTCAGAATGAAGAGAGCCATCTTTACAGATAGTCCAGCTAAAGTAGACGAAAAATCGACCACATCAAATCTTTTATCCTGGACGATGTTAGTTTCGACATAGTTCTGGCCTAGAGGCTGAGGGAACGTTTACCTTCTTCAGTCCAAAAAGCTGCATGCTCCAGGAAGTGATCCGTTGCCCACATAAGAACACGGTCCTGGAAAGAGTGAAGCACGTTACATCAAAGGCCTTATCAGTTCTGAAGTGAATGTAGACGTCGCTACCGCAGTCCTGGAAAGCGTACAAGACTGTTACGGGAAAATAAACGGGAGGAACTGCTGTGACAGAGGCATCTCCTTCTTTAACTCCGTTTTTATCTTTACCTGATGCATTGAAATATTTTTGGTGCAATATGTTTTATCTTCGAGAACTTTAGTGATTTGCAGGTCATTTTCATTACACCACCCCCGTTAATTTCTATATTTGAGACCAAGAACCCCAAAGCCGACATTATACCCAACGGTTTTAAACTGACGCGAAATTCCGTCAAATTCGACTTCCTCAGTAGCATTTTGAAGATTCTCACGCACAGTAGAGACCTTTAAATTCAGTTCATCATTACGTTTAGGGACTCTGGTTCCTCAAGATATTATTTTGCGTATGATGCAGAACTTCAATTAACCACGTATGAAATTATGGTCCGTTCCACATTGCGCATCCAGCATGACTCAGGCAGTGCCGACAGTCCTTCGTGGTGATAAGGCAGTCGGAAATATGTTTACATTTGGAGCTTGGGGTGTTCAAGTAAATTTCTAAACATCCTACTGACAAAGACGCTGTAACAGTTTACGAGTTCAATGCAAACTGAAAAAGGCGAAGACCATCATTGTTCATCTTTCCAAGAACGTGCTTCCCTAGTTCATCCCAGATTTCGTGATTACATCCAATACGAGCGTTGAATATCACTAAGGAAGAGGATCAGATCTCCGTTTAGAATCATTTTTATAACTGATCTAAGATCTCGATAGAAAGCCATGAAAAATTCACTGCTACTGTGAAGATGGGAGCATAAACAGAAATAAATCATAAAATAGTTGCTTAGGTAAGCAACTCAAAATGCTGCAATCTGTCACTGAAATTATGAAGTTTTCCTTGTTTGTGAGGAAACTCTGTACGAATGACAAATTCAGCACCCCTTCTCATTTTTCACCTTTTCGTTTATCCTTCCACAATGTTATCCATCACCAATTAATCTTCGTCACTCAACCCAGATTTTTTAGAGTTCAGCAATATAAATATTGTACCGAGTCAAATTCTTCGCTATTATGCCATTTCACCGTTTAGGGATACTCGACCCTTCGTGAGTAAGATGTGTTCTGACCTCATGTACCCACCCTTAGTCTGTATTTTTTGCTGTCATGTTTTCGCTTTGTGTTTCTCCTGCTGTTTTGAACAGCCCTCAGCTGAAGGTTGCTGACCACCTTGAGAGCAGATTAGGAAGTGGTTTAGGGTACATGTTTTAGACCTTTCCCAGTTTTCTAGGTGCAGAGTGCATGCACATATATATACACAATTGGACAGGTCGTTGACTCATATTAGTTCCTCTCCTCTTTGATATGATTTGATTTTCATACCGCAGGGTGTCCAGAAAACCTCTCCCGTCATAAAAGGAGCTCGATGGGACTGCCGGTTTAGTCGCTGAGGATCCCAACATGCAACAGGTTTTAATGGGTTACATGTTACCAGTAGCGCTCGAAAGCAAACTGACACAGGTACATATAATGTTTTATTTACACATTATATATTGATGAGCTCCTAATAGTGTCATATATTGGAGATGGTTTCTAGGTAGGTTTTAATAACGGTGTACATTAAATTATATCTATCTCTCACGGGGTTTTGTTAAACTTACTTTAACTGTAAATGAAATGCATATACACACACGCAGGCACACACACGCACGCAAACACACGTACATACATATCTAAATGATTTTCTGTCTCCCAAACTAATTATCTATCATATTTCTTACTCTCTCTGCAACAAAGCCCTCTTTTCTTTTTATACGTACTAAAATACTAACATACATCTACGCGCTCACATACGAATGTTTGTGCGCATGTATATATATATATATATATATATATATATATATATATATATATATATGTATTCATACATATATTATATATATATATTATATATATATAATATATATATATATACATATGCATGCACGTTTATATCGCCCAAGTAAATATGCCCGCTTACTTCATGTTGACCTACTGAACAATTACAGTATATAGTTTTACCAGGTAAATCTACTGGTGTTCCAGCAATGGACTGGAAGTAAGTTAATTGTTTCAAAGTAAAATACACATGCAGCTTAATGTTGTACGGGTTATACAGATCTACGATGACTATGGATATGCATCGTATAAGTTTTTCAAATTCGGTTGGTGGTTTGCACAAGTTTCCACGTACGTGCATGTATGTGCATTCGTGTGTGCGTATGTGTATATATATATATATATATATATATATATATATATATATATATATATATGTACACAAGCATATGCATATATGTTTTTCTATATGTATGTATATGTGTGTGAGTGTGTGTGTAAAGACACACATAACGTGGCCCGAAACCGCTGTGGCGTGAAACTCGATTGTCGAGACACAGCTTAAGTTTCAATAAAAAGCTACCTAGCTATCTATCTCTCTATACTCACGCCCATATATACATACATATGAATGCGTTTATGTGTATTTGTACATATACATACATATATATGTATATATATATATATATATATATATATTATATATATATATATATATATATAGAGAGAGAGAGAGAGATACACACATGTATAATATGTAATATATGTATATATATATATATATATATATGATGCATGTATATATATATACACGCACACACAAAAACTCACAAATACATAGCACGCTACACACTCACACTTATACACACATACACATACATTTATATATTAATTAAGTGTAGAACTGTGTTTAAACATTTTGAAGCTTGCTTATTTTGCAGAGATAATTCCTGGGGCCAAATGCTATTTCAGATTCCATGTGATTGCTCCGATCCACCTCTCTAATACGAAAGCCTGTATGCTACGGATGCCACCTTGTTTTAATGCCAGCATCTCTCTTTGATACTCCGCATGTTAACTTTGCGTAACGATGGGCATTATTAGGTCACGTTAATCGTGTCAAAATATTGGTTACCGTTTTCGCAGTTGAACTATAGAATTAAGGGAAATGTAAACTTTGCGATATTCTCGAATGAATTTCTCATGGAAACGTATATCATATAAATTATATTCTGTAGAATGAGTAGGAATCCGAAATTCTGTGACGTTCTCGCCTGAGTACACTCTTATAGCAAAATATTTCTTATAATGCGACACGGCTTTAGTGTGCATGAAACAACATGGAGATCTCTTCCCGTCGGCGATGCGATTCGCGGTTATTTGAATTAAATCCTTTGCACAAAGACACCCAGATTCTATGTAGTAGATATCACCGTTGTACAATTGAATATATGTACTCATCATTTTCGTATAAACCCCAACCGTTGTTAGATTTGAGTATAAGAATAATATGAAAAATATCTATACTGATAGTGGTGATCGACCTTACCATTTTCTTAAATTTAACTTTTATCAGTTTCGGGCATTAGATTGCGGCCATGCTGGGGCAGCGCCTTAAGACATTTTAGTGAAACGAATAGATTGCAGGAGTTTTTCTTGGAACCTGGTAATCATACTGCCGGTCTCTTTTGCTGCCGGTTGTCAAGAGATATTGGGGTGGACAAACACACACGCACACACACACGAATCCACGTGCACACGCGCACACACACACACACTTATACACACACATGTATATGTGATGAGCCTGTTTTAGTTTCCGACCACTCACAATTCATAGGCGGCGAGCTGGCAGAAACGTTAGCACGCCGGGCAAAATGCTTAGCGGTATTTCATCTGCTGCTACGTTCTGAGTTCAATTTCCGCTGAGGTCGACTTTGCCTTTCATACTTACGGGGTCGATAAATTAAGTACCAGTTACGCACTGGGGTCGATGTAAACGACTTAATCCCCTTGTCTGTCCTTGTTTGTCCCCTCTATGTTTAGCCCCTTTTGGGCAATAAAGAAATAACAATTCTTTGATTGGTCCGAAGCTATATTAGAAGATAATTGACCGAGGTACCACGCAGTGGAACTGAGCCTAGAGCCATGTGGTTGGGAAACAAAATTCTTAACAAACAGCTTGGAAGTTACTCATGCAATTTAGTTATTGCTCATTGAAATGTCTAACATTTACATGCTCTCTATGTATGTTCGTGAATGTAGCAACAATAGCTAAGGTCCATACACGTGATCAGTACTTCAGTATGGACACCTGCGCTACATTGAGAGTCATAAACTTAGCACGGTTAGATATAGTCCATTCCAAAGTGTTAATGTATATCAGTCTATACATATAGTCTTACAGTCTAGTGCAGCTGAAGCCCTGTGCTGTCTCTAGGTGTTACTGGATGTTCTGTGAGCGTTAAATGGTATAGGGTGGGGCGAGGCGGTCTCTACGTCAGCTACCAATTTCATTTACACCTAAAAGAATTAACACAAACGAAATGCAAGCTATCAGATCATAGCTCACTCGAGAGTAAAAATTTTATATTTTGTTTTTGTTCTTATCTTTCAATTAGGAAAATCAGTAATAAATTCAAAAAAGTTTTTAGATTAGAACTGGTGATAAGGGGCTCTATGTAGTTTAACTGTCCCCTATACACGCTAGGGAAAGAGAAAGACCTCCACTGCGACTCAAGTGATATATTGGTGTGGGGTCCAGTTTCGTCAGCTTGTGCTAAACAGAGCTTCATGGATAATACAGCGCAATATAGATTATTTAGAAAATACAAGGAGGGACCTAAAAGTAACCGGAAACGTTCTCTGTGGAACAAGCCCGTTGCAGTTCGGGCTTCCGCCGCTAGAAACCACTTGATGCGATCTTTAGAAATCAGTCTGCCGAACGGCGTTTTTCCACGAAGTTCTACAGCCACGTCGTGCGTCTTTGTTTTATAGAATTTTCCCCCTACTCGTCGAGTTTTGCGATTTCTGAAATAAAGAAGCACCGTGCTTCTGTGAAATTCTGTTTTCTGCTGAGGAAAACGGCAGCCGAAACAGTTATCATGCTTCAGACAGCTTACAAGGATGTTGCTATGAACAAAATATAAGTTTACGAGTGGTTTTCACGCTTTATGAATGGTCATTGTCGCTTGAGGTCCAATCTCGTTCAGAGCGACCGTCGACCCCCGAACGAATGAAAGCATCATAAAAATTTATGAACTGATCTTGAATATGAACCGTCACTGAACAATTGACGAACTTGTTGATATGACCGTTGTGTCTTGGAACTCCTACCAACGAATTTTCTCACG
>NW_021835343.1:0-5000 GCF_006345805.1 Octopus sinensis | reverse complement strand
TACTATCTATCTATATATCTATCTATCTATCTATCTATCTATCTATCTATCTATATATATATATATATATCTATCTATCTATCTATCTATCTATATATATATATATATACTATATAATAATATATATATTATATATATATATATATATATATATTATATATATATATATAATCTATCTATATATATATATTATATATATATCTATCTATCTATCTATCTATATATATATAATATATATATATATATATATATAATATTATCTATCTATCTATCTATCTATCTATCATCTATCTATATATAATATATATATATATATATATATATAGCACATCAACAGTTCCCCTTGATTTCTTCCTACATCTTTTTTGTTCCTCTGGCATGAATTTTCCTTTTCCAGAAAATCATGTACTTCATCTGCTATGAGACCAGTTGATAGTTCCCAGAGTATTAAAAGCAAGTAATGGGTCCATCACTGACTTACCTCTCTTCTCTTTATCCTTCTGTCTCAGTAGTCCTTCCTTTTGTCATTCGGCGTGGAAAATATGACTTGGCACTAACGGAAAAGTAATTTCTTGATCGATATTTTTTCAGACATCTCCTTTGGAAAACTTGAGGATATCGCTCAAATGATAAGAGACAAAGAATATAGGTTGGTCGATTTCAAACATTTTATACATGAAATTTTTTCGATAGTATGGCTACAACTAACCAGAGAGGACATGGCACTTGAAAAGCCAATCTAATTAAAAATAACTGCACAGAACAAAAGACAAATTTAATGACGCAGCAAAGCGTAAAAATTCAACAAAGAGAAGAAAATAACGATTTGTTTTAACGAAAACACTATTAATAATGTATTGGGTTGTCCAGATAGTTCGTGCCAATTTTTAAAGGAAAGAAAAAGGTCAATAAATACTTGCCGTTACATTTTTAATCAACCAAATATGGACCATTTTGTTGCACAATGCGTTTCTATCTTTCCTTTAACTTGAAAATACCCTCTTCCCACAATTGATGGGTTTTCATAGCAAAGTATTCATCAAGGTATCTTTTTACGTCATCCAAGGAATTGAAATTTTTACCATGAAGACTATTCTGCAGAGACCTGAATAAATGGAAATCCGAAGGAGCAATATCTGGTGAATATGGAGAGTGGGGTAACACATCCCAGCCGAGCTGCAGTAATTTTTGTCTGGTTCACAAAGCATGAAGTGCCGAAAATGAAATTTCTTATCTTCCATTTCAAAGGGTTACAGAATTAACACAGGTTATAGGAACATGAATCTTCTTCCACGAAAAGATAGCTTAAACTGTGCTCTAAATTGAACTGTAGTCAAATCCTATTTTATGGACTCAACCATATTCTAAAATAAGTCGAAAGGTAAGCTGCTATATATCGGTACGAACTTTCCGGACGACTCAATAGATACTAGTTACAATATGTTAAACAACCTAACAAACACGAAAACATTTACGTAGTCAAATAATTAAAACATTCGAAAATATATTAGTCTCAACTTTTCTTATTGATACCAGCAAGCAATTGTGTGTGTGCGTTACTTAACCGAAGATATATTTACAGGAAAAATATTTGAAATTACGTTCTTTTCTGGGTACTTTTATTCAACTAATAGATAAAAGTTAAGCTTATACATGTACCTCTGCATCACCAAACATATGTATGTACTTCTATGTCACCTAAGATTTAAATCTTTGGGCATTACGAAGAGGAAAGCTTTGTGTCACACACGTTCCTCAATACTGCTGTAGTTGACAATATACGAAGATTACAGTAAAAAATGTTAGCAAGCAGGTTTACTCGCCCTCACCTGACCGGCGCAGCAGGAATAGGTTGTGAGTTCCAGGGTAACCAAAAAACAGCTTTTAGTCGGATGTGGCTCAATAATATGAGTGGAAAAAATCATAGAACCATACTAGTGATTTACACATCATGACTGGAAGAAATGCAGTGTGAGTATTATAGCATCACAGAAGGTGTAGCTGCTATACATACGTTACTTCGCTCTATCTACAGCCTTTCTAGAAGAACATGAGAAGCGAAGGTTCCTGCTGTAACTGTACTGTCGCTAACATCATAGGCTGTAGACACCACTATGGTCAGAGGACTTTTCTCGTCATCAGTTTCTCAAAAATTGATAACCAAGAAGCAAACAATACAAAGCTGTGGGGATTTCTCCCGGCATTACAATCCCAACGTCTCGCAATGAAGAAGAGAAAATGAAAACAATGAGAAAATGAACAGAAACAAAAATGGCAAAGTATCTGGTTAGTGAAAGAGGCAAAAAAGACCCCCCGAAAAAAAAAGGTAGATCGCATCTGGAAGGTGGATATCAGCGGATAAGAATAGCATAGGGTGTCTAGAATTTCAACCACTGGGCCACAAAGTTCAGGAATTTATGATATGCACTAAATCTGAATAGAATAAACAGGATGCATAGAGATGAACCGGCTAACGGTAGCTAAAGCCGCAGATATTGTTGTAAGCTCGGATTAGGAGGCTTGGTCTTCTGGAGTTGGGATTTTCTGAATTGAGCTTTTGGAGAAATAATTGTAGAATATAAAAGATAAATATACTATATATATATATCAATAATAGACAACAACAAATTACTGGGGTACCTGTTCAGAAGAGTAAAACATTGTTGTAAAGAGCTTCGAAACTAACGTACTAGTAGCAAAAATGAACCTTGGTTCATTTCATTCTTTCTTTTTTGTCCTCGACGTCAAATGCAACTTGTGTTGACAAAGTTATAGCATATGCTGTTAGACACAAAAGAATCGAAGCTATTCGTTGATTGCGATGCGGAAACAAGTCCATGGTGGAATTGTTCATGGGCCTCGATGGGCGCAGGATATTTAATTTCAGACACATGAGTGCAGTTTTCTAGCAGCTTTTTTGTTCGAATTTATGGGAGTAGAGCTGGGCTTGAGATGATAGGCTTTTGCGCTTACGTTGATGACCTCTGCGCTTGGAGAGTAGACTTCTACGAAAAGCTTTTAATGACAGTTGTAACATTCTTGGAGAGTGGTCGCGCAGGAGTTTGTCACCCGGTTGAATTCCTTCTTCTTCTTCTTCTTCTTCTTCTTCTTCTTCTTCTTCTCTTATTCTTCTTATTATTATTATTATTATTATTATTATTAGTAGTAGTAGTAGTAGTAGTAGTAGTAGTAGTAGTAGTATTATCATTATTATTATCATCATCATCATCATCATCATCATCATCATCATCATCAAGGCGGTGAGCTGGCAGAATCGTTAGCACGCCGGGCGAAATGCTTAGCGGTATTTCGTCGGCCGCTGCGTTCTGAGTTCAAATTCCGCCGTGGTCGACTTTGCCCTTCATCCTCTCTGGGTCGATTAAATAAGTACCAGTTACGTACTGGGGTCGATATAATCGACTTAATCCGTTTGTCTGTCCTTGTTTGTCCTCTCTGTGTTTAGCCCCTTGTGGGTAGTAAAGAAATATGTATTTCTCTCGTTGTTGCGTTCTGAGTTAAAATTCCACCGATGTCGACTTACCCTTCATCCTTTTAGGTCGATGAAGTAAGTACCAAGTGAACACTGGAGCCGATGTAATCGATGCATCTCCTTCCCCAAAAATTGCTGCTCTTATGGCAAAATTTAAAACCATTATGATTGTTAATGTTACTATTATTATTAAGGCGATGAGTTAGCAAAATCGTTAGCATGCCGGACAAAATGCTAAGTGGTATTTCGTCCGTCTTTATATACTGAATTCAAATGCCACCTCTTCGAATTTGTCTTTCATCCTTTCGGGGTCGATAAATTAAGTACCAGTGAAACACTGGGGGTCTATGTAACGAACATAACCCTGCCCCCAAAATCTCGTCTTACGTTCAGGAGTTCGAATTTCACCGAGGTCGATTTTACCTTTCATCCTTTTGAGATCAATAAATACTGGGTTCGATCCTCCGAAAATCTTAGACCTTGTGCCTTTAGTAGAAAGGATTGTTATTATTATGAAAACTATTATGGAAATCATTATTATGAAAATTATTATCATTATATTTAAGGAAAGACAAGAGAAGAAAGAAAAAGGTGTGACAAACGTGAAGAAGAAACAGAAGTGAGAAATATAAAAATATGACAAAAAAACCATAAAAAGACATAATGTAAAAAAATATTGAGCTAAATAACAAAACCCTCACTCCTCGTTTAGGGCACGAGGTGGGATAATATAAGGGGAAGGCGATTGTTAATGTCACCTCGCTCCCTACCCCAAACATTATTGATAAAGTAGGCAAACATGCATTGCACCCCGCCTCCACATCCAGCCCTCATCCAACTCCGGGACAGTCAGAGCCGTGACGTAATGAGCTAATATTGGAGCCAAACGGTTAGATTGATTGAAGACATCGAAGGCTGTAGACTGCATTTGGCATCGCTGTGGCATCAGCTATGAATATGAACAGACAGATTTGAAAATCAGAGTGAGTATGTATATATATATATATATGTAAATATATATACATATATATATATATGTATATATATGTGTATATATGTGCATATATGTATATGTATATGCATGTGTGTATGTATATGTATACACATATATATGTGTGTATGTGCGTGTATTAATATGTATATATATGTTTGTATATATGTGTATATATATAATATGTATATATATACATATATGTATATGTATATGCATGTGTGTATGTATATGTATACACATATATATATATGTGTGTGTATGAATATGTATATATATGTTTGTATATATGTGTATATACATGTATGTGCGTGTGTGTATGTATATGGGTGTATATATGTATATATTTAAGAGACATTCTTTTTCTATGTATGTATAAGAAAGTGTATCTAGCACAACTTTCAAATCGTTCAGCATCTCTTCTCTTCTCTCTCTCTCACCTCTCTCTCCTCTCTCTTTCTCCTCTCTCCCTCTCTCTCTCTCTCTCTCTCTCTCTCTGTATATATAAAATATATAATT
>NW_021835342.1:20000-41400 GCF_006345805.1 Octopus sinensis | reverse complement strand
TTCTTTTATTTCCTCCACCTCACTCTCTATTTTATATCTTATCTAAATTAACTATTTCTTAACCATCCTCTCACACCGTCTCCGATGAAGGGATATAATAAATATCCTGGAAACAGCTGTAAGACCTTCTATTTATAAATGTTCTAAAATCTTCACAGCCTTGGTAGTTTTTGTGTGTTTTTATATACTTAATAGAGTTAACAGAGTCGCAGAATTCAACGTTGACTCAGGTTTTCTGAACTCGTGTTCGCTTCACTGTAGAACACTGATCATCTACATCTAACCCGTTTCCTCATGTAGAGGGTGAGAGCATTGTTCTCGGTAGCTTTTTTGAAAATTAAAATGGGAATTAAATGAAAAAAAAAAATGAGTAACGTGAAAAAATTCACGAGCGTGATTGAAATAAATGGCGATTGTGGAACGCCGCACACACGCACGCACGCACGCACGCACACACTGAGGGTATCAAATATTACATGAAGTGGACGTGTGTGTGTGAGAGAAAGAGAGAGGGAAGGGGTGTGTTGTCATGTGTCCGTATATAAGTATGCATACATCTTTTTTTGTTTGTATGTGTGCGTGTGTGTGCCTCTGTGTGTGTGTGTGTGTGTGTGAGAGAGAGAGAGAGAGAGAGAGGGGGAGAGAGAGAGAGAGTGAGGGCTACTTAGATATCAAACTCTCTCTCTGTCTGTCTCTCTCTCACACACACATACAAAAAGATGTATGCATATGTATTTATGTATGTACATATACACGGACAACATTTTCCTTCACTCAATCTCTTTCTCTCTCTCACATACATAAATCTGCATACAAAAAACACATGCATACAAAAATGTATACAAACGTACGTACAAAAACACACGTGCGCGTGCGTGGCCGACTGCAAATACTTAGAGCTGAACGCAGCGTGTGAAAAGTAAATAAATAAAAATTACGGAAATTAACGAAGTGTGCGGGTTCAAACAAAATTTGCGAACTTAGTAAATATGTCTTTAAGTAATTTATCGTAGCTGATTGCAAATAGCGAATTAACACTTGAAATGAAAATGTTCAAACAGGGAGTGAGATATCTCGCAAATGAAAACGGAAAATTTCGTTGTTGCTACGTCAATACCGGATTTTGATATTGAGAAACCTTTGTAAAGAAGTGAATCATATAGATAAGGTAATAAAGGGAAAAAAATGAAGACCCTATTATGTATCCAAGGTCAAATCTTTATATATAAAAGTGAAGTTGTGTGCCTGTCTCCTACGATTTAGATTCCTAACTACTCCCACATTTTGCGGTGCAGTTTCACCAAAACCGGGTATCTTATAGTCGTGATTCATATCGAGCCCTTCTGGATATTAGCGCGCGTCTACGATGAGTCTACGATTTAAAAAAAAAATTACCATCATTTTTTTCCCATTTTAATGCATTTTTTCGCTATTATATAAGGGAAGTAACTCTCTAAAAATGTCTACGATGAGTCAACGATTTAAAAAAAAATTTACCATAATTTTTTTCCCGTTTTTAATGCATTTTTTTGCTATCTTTTGGCTATAAATCTCTAAAAATGCTTATATAGTTATTTCCCTTACAAATCCGAGCAACGCCGGGCGATACTGCTAGTTATTTCTACATCCCACATATGGGAGCAATTCACGCAGCCGTTTTCGCGTGGAAGGCGAATACACATTCGTGGAAGGCGAATAGACACAGGTCTATTTTATATAAGAAACATATTTTATACAGAGTAAAATAGTCTCCGTAAGTGCCAACCCATTATCTGTATCCTTTCCAGTCAGTTGCAGTAGGTGATGGAGTTTTCGTATCATCTTCCTGTTCTTTTTCTAACATTTAAAAAGCGTTTTGTTTGAAATCATTAGCACAACATCTACGATTACTTTAAAACCTATCAAATTTTCCAGTAACACAATATCTTTTTAAATATGATACATAAGGTGACTGTTCTCGTTGTTAAGGATATTCGCTTCAAACTGTGGTACAAGGCCAGCAATTTCGGAGGAAGGGGTAAGACGATTACATTGACCTCAGTACTCAGCTGGTACCTATTTTGATCGACCCCGAAAGAATATAGGACAGAGTCAACCTCGGCGGAATTTGAACACAGAACGAACGTAAGGACGGACGAAATGCGGTTAGGCATTTTGATCGGCGTGCCATCGATGTTGCCAGTCCGCCACTTTAACACATTATTAAGGATATTGCGAGTGAATAGAGCATAGGGAAGATGTTAGACTGAACCTTTAAGACGTGAATCGATGGAGCGACGACATAATGTTCAAGATCTCGTCATGTCATACGTTCGTATTTCATAGTGAAATGATAGAACGCCCTAAAACTAGTGGCAGGGGCTAAGTCGAAATATAAAATCCAACATTTTTAAAAAATTAGATAAAAGTTTTTTTTTTCCAGGAGGAAGGGAACTTTAAAGTTTTGGACAGAATTCTTCACCGTATTCGTTGCTGTGATTTTTCCCTGTCCATGCCACCAACGATTGAACTGCAAATCAAGGACTCGCTACATTGAGCAACTATCCATGTTAAATATTCGTTTCAACTTTTTTTCCAAAAGGCGAGAAGGCTCGGCGGAAGAGTTAAGTCGATTACATCAACTTCAGCACTCAACTGGTACTTAATTTATCGATTTCTCAAAAGGATGAAAAGCAAAGTTGACCTCTGCGGAATTTGAACACACGAGGTTACGACAGACGAAATACTGCTGAGTAGTTAGTTTGTCTGGAGTACTAACGATTCAGCCAACTCACCACCTACCTAGTGTTGAAGATACTGAAATCATTATCATCATCGTCGTCATCATCATCATCATCATCATCATCATCATCATCGTCATCATCATCATCGTCGTCGTCGTCGTCATCGTCATCATCATCATCATCATCACCACCACCACCATCACCACCATCATCATCATCATCACCACCACCACCACCACCACCATCATCATCATCATCATTGTTATTATTATAGACGTCGCGCAGTATATACAATATCGTGATATCGATTGAAGACATTGTGTCTCTCGGGGGGTTTGTACTGTTTGTCAAGTCACAACAAGAACCTCAGACAGACAATACTTTACGCAATATGCGTGCAGTTCAAAGTAATGCCGACTTATGCAATGCACCTAGACTGTAACGTATTTCTAAAGTTTTCAGGTGTTTTTTTTCCAGATTGGGTGGTATTGAACCCAATGATCCGATAACAATAGGGATAACCTTCATCATCATCATCATCATCATCATCATCATCATCATAATCATCATCATAATCATCATCATCATCATCATCATCATCATCATCATCATCATTATCATCATCATTATTATTATTATTATTATTATTATATTATTATTATTATTATTATTATTATTAAGGCGGCGAGCTGGCAGAAACGTTAGCACGCCGGGCGAAATGCTTAGCAATATTTCGTCTGCCGTTACGTTCTGAGTTCAAATTCCGTCGAGGTCGACTGACAGGTTGCATTATTTCTCCATGTATTCTACTCTGGCTGTAACAGTCCTTGTTTTTCCAACATGGCAAACCGTGTGACAATTATGCACTTCGCTTACTGTCAAATCTCACCTGTGCCATGTCAACTTCCGAAACGTCCAGATTAAACATTTTTTCACAACTATTTATAACTGGAACTACAACTTTGAAATGAATAAATCTTAAAATTCCTCATAATTTGTTGTATAAAAAAGAAAAATCCATAAAAATTTAATTGAAAACTAGATTCTTTTACTGTTATAGCCTGGAACACTTGTCTTACTTGTTACCCTGCGGTCGATAGCCCGGTGAAGTAACATCTTGTGAGTTAAGTGCGATCTATGGCTCTGATACGGATGGTGTGTGAGTTATACAGGTAACAACTAGGCGAGGCATCTTGTGAATGAGACTCTTGTCGATTAGACTTAAGTAGATTAGACACCTTGTGAATTAGGCTTCAGAAAATAACTTGGTAAGATGTTTTTCTTAAGATGTACTTTAATACCTTACTGTTATGTGAAAATAATCTTAACAAGAATTGAAATTTTTCAATCGATGTCAAACGATTTTGTTCTTTAATATCAGAATTGTTTTTACAGCTGGACCAAATGTAACACCTGGAAGAGGCACTGATAAGAGTGTTATAGTAACAATACGGGTAAGGCGTTCATTCGTCAGATTGAGATATATCTGACGGAGAGGCATTCAGTCTACAGTGTGCTGGGAGTAACGGCTAGAACCGCTTCATTCCATCACCCTCAATAAATCTATTGAAAAAATACGGCAGCTGGCAGAAACGTTAGCATGCCGGGCGAAATGCTTAATGGTATTTCGTCTGCCGTTACGTTCTGAGTTCAAATTCCACCGAGGTCGACTTTGCCTTTCATCCTTTCGGGGTCGATTAAATAAGTACCAGTTACGCACTGGGGTCGATGTAATCGACTTAATCCGTTTGTCTGTCCTTGTTTGCCCTCTCTGTGTTTAGCCCCTTGTGCGTAGTAATGAAATAGGCATTTCGTCTGCCGCTACGTTCTGACTTCAAATTCCGCCGAGGTCGACTCTGCCTTTTATCCTTCCTGGGTCGATTAAATAAGTACCAGTTACGCACTGGGGTCTATATAATCGACTTAATCCGTTTGTCTGTCCTTGTTTGTCCCCTCTGTGTTTAGCCCCTTGTGGGTAGTAAAGAAATAGGTATTTCGTCTGTCTTTCATCTGAGTTCAAATTCCACTGAGGTCAACTTTGCCTTTCATCCTTTCGGGGTCGATTAAATAAGTACCAGTTACGCACTGGCGTCGATCTAATCGACTGGTCCCTCCCCCAAAATTTCGGGCCTTGTGCCTAGAGTAGAAAAGAATAATTCTATTGGACCACGGCGAAATTTGAACTCAGAACGTAACGACAGACGAAATACCTATTTCTTTACACCCACAAAGGGCTAAACATAGAGGGGACACACAAGGACAGATAAAGGGGTTAAGTCGATTGCATCGACCCCAATGCGTAACTGGTACTTAATTTATCGACCCCGAAAGGATGAAAGGCAAAGTCAACCTCGGCGGAATTTGAACTCAGAACGTAACGGCAGACGAAATACGGCTACGCATTTCGCCCGGCGCGCTAACGTTTCTGCCAGCTCGCTGCCTTAAGCCATTGATCATATGTCTCTTGGTTAAGGCAGATATAAAGTAAAAACAAAAATATACTGCGAAGTAAAGGTTTGTGAAAATGTCGGGAGTTTCACAGTTTTCAGCTCGAAGTCAACGTCGTTGTCTTTGTTACGTCTGCTGTCCAATAAAAGAAATACAATTAGAATGTCGACTCTTTTGCTTTATGAGAAGCAAAAGTCTAATGTTTCAAAATAGACAAATTTTATGCCTTTAAAAGAGAGACATCAACATAAGTGAAACTGAATTAGCTTTCGGCGGAATTGAAACTGCGCCATGAACTTTAAATGCTAATGTTTTGCACATTATAGAAAATATTGCCTTCATATATGAGACCAAATCTTAAAAAATTGCATTTTTAAAAAACCTGGTATTTATTCTATCGGTGTGTTTTGCAGAACTGCCAAGTTACAGGAACGTAAACACACCAACACCGGTTTTCCAAGCGGTAGTGAGGGACAAAGACACACACACACACACACACACACACACACACATATATATATACATGCATATACATACATATATACGACGGGCTTCTTTCAGTTTCCGCCTACCAAATCCGCTCACAAGGCTTTGGTTTTCCTGAAGCTATAGTAGAAGACACTTTCTCAGTGCCACGTAGCGGGACTGAACCCAGAACCATGTGGTTGGGAAGCAAACTTCTTACCACACACCTACGCCAATTTTTTTATTTAGTTACTTATTTATTTATTTATCCATTTATTTTATATCATCACAATTTGGAACGATTACATCCGTTGGTTACAGATTTCCAAAGAAACAATTACGGAATCATTGTATTTCTGATAACGAGTGACGTCCGGACTTGGAACACCGCCGTCCTTCTTTTCCGCGTCGGTTTACAAAGCAGATGCTTTGGGTTTCCAAGCTGCATAATCAAGGAGTGAAGCTTATCAATCAACGAACGAATTCAAGATTCAAAGTGATTACATCTATTTTTTTATCCTTGGTTAATCCTGACAACCAGTGGGAAGCCTCTCAAACCATTCAAACAGATGGCAAAAATACACACACACACACACACACACACAAAAAAAATAGAATACGAACCTATATGGAAGCACTCCGTCGGTTACGACGACGAGGGTTCCGGTTGATCCGATCAACGGAACAGCCTGCTCGTGAAATTAACGTGTAAGTGGCTGAGCACTCCACAGACACGTGTACCCTTAACGTAGTTCTCGGGGATATTCAGCGTGACACAGAAAGTGACAAGGCCGGCCCCTTGAAATACAGGTACAACAGAAACAGGAAGTAAGAGTGAGAGAACGTTGCGGTGAAAGAGTACAGCAGGGATCACCACCATCCCCTGCCGGAGCCTCGTGGAGCTTTAGGTGTTTTCGCTCAATAAACACTCACAACGCCCGTTCTGGGAATCGAAACCGCGATCCTACGATCGCGAGTCCGCTGCCCTAACCACTGGGCCATTGCGCCTCCACTGACGAACCTATAAATGTATACATGCAAAGAGCGCGCCAACGAGAGACGCTCTAGATGCTTCTCAGCTGGTCTTGCTAGAAATAGCAGCCAAGTCTTGAAATTAGACCCCTGCATTTGATAATGTGATTCGGTGTACACAATTCTGTCCTCAGAAAAAAAAAAGTCATAAGGGTCATATCTGGAATGTCTTTGGTAACAGATCTGCTCGATCAGGTTTGACTCGGGGTTAAATAACATTAACAGCGAAAGAACGACTATCACAGAAAAAAAGAACAAAACAAAAAAGAACGGATATTGCAATATGTTGATAAAGCTTTAAAGCTGCTTCTTGTGATATCCTGTGTCTCCAGGATATCGGCGATAGCGTAAGACTATACATGTTGTTGCTAGGGAACATCTGAGATGTATAGACATCGATTATGACAACAGTTTGCTAAACTAGGCTACCTGACTATTGATCAGTTGTCGAAGTCACTTGAGATCATGGTAAACTTTCAAATTTTGTTGTGGCTATTCTTCAGCCTCAGAATAACCCTGATCCAGTAAAACGCTAGTAGTAGGTAGGATGTGTAATTACCAAACCTGCTTTGCAACCGCATAGTCAGCAACTTGGTCAAGAGGCTTCTACTATAGCCCTCCCCCCGCCAAGTTGACCAAAGCCTGCACGGAATTTTGTCAGTGAACCGGTTGCAGTCTCAAAGCGACAAAAATATTTTGACAAATTAAATTTAAATGTTGAAGTGAATCTAACGGTTTTTATGTGTTTCTTAAATGGCTTATAAACACCTTCCACGCTGCAATTATTCTCGTTCCAGCACACGATCTCAGATCAGGTCACTTGCTATGCAAGTACATCTCCGTAATTTTGAAACTTCATTTTCTGTTTAGTTTAGATACTATAAGGGTAAGCGAAAGATGTGAGTTTGTGTGTATTTGTGTGTTTTGTCATTATATTATTTTATTACATTATTTATTCTCTACATATGCAGAAACCAGTTTTTCATACTGCATTTGATTTTTTAAAAATCTCAAACTAGTGGCTGCTTCCCAAGTAACCATAAGGTTCTGGGTTCAGTTTCACTGCTAGGCACCTCGGGCACGTGTCCTCTACTATAGCCTCGGTTCAAGTGGATTTGATTGACAGAAACTGAAAGAAGCCCGTCGTATGAAAGCATATATGTATATATATATATATATATATATATATATATATATATATATATATAATATATATATATATATATATATATATATATATATTTATATATATATATATGTATATATATATATATATACATATATTTATTTATTTATAAATGTATGTATGCATGTATGTATGTATGTATGTATGTATGTATGTATGTATGTATGTATTATTTATGTATGTATGCATGCATGCATGTATGTATGTATGCATGCATGTATTGTGTGTGTGTCTGTGTGTAGGTGCGCGTGTGTGTCTTTGTGCCTGTGCTTGCCCCTACCATCGCTTCAAATGGGTGTTGGTATATTTATGTCCACGTAACAAAGCGGTTCGACAAAAGGAGATCGATAGAATAATTACCAGGCTTTAACAAAATCTAATTACCAGGATCGATTCATTCCACTAATATTCTTGAAGGCGGTGCCCCAGCATGGCCACAGTTTAATGAGTGAAACAAGTTTATTCAAGGTATTCAAGACCGTCCAATGTCCATAACTTCTACCTTAATACCAATCCCATTTGCCGTATTGTCTTTAAAGGTAAAATATCAAATTACGCCCAGGTTAATCCGTCCACTCGTTTTGGTGTGATTTTCGCCATCAAATTTTCGATTAAATCTCCATTCAGGAACTCTAATCTCTCTATCTCGGTTTAGTGTGAATCGATTACGTTCCTTTTATCTTCCTTAATATAGAGTCTTCCTACTATTTAAATACATATCCTTTTACATCATGTGGTTATCAACCGGATCCATAAAATATCTTTTTGTCAAAATTTATGAACAATAAATCGCTTATGCTTCTACAAGACACTAATTATTTTAACAATTATTCTATACAATTCTTTACAATATCTTTATATATAAAAGTGAAGTTGTGTGTCTGTCTCCTACGATTTAGATTCCTAACTACTCCCACATTTTGCGGTGCAGTTTAACCAAAACCGGGTATCTTATAGTTGTGATTCATATCAAGCCCTTCTGGGTATTAGCGCGCGTCTACGATGAGTCTACGATTAAAAAAAAATTTACCATCATTTTTTTTCCATTTTAATGCATTTTTTCGCTATTATATAAAGGAAATAACTCTCTAAAAATGCCTACGATGAGTCAACGATTTAAAAAAAATTTACCATCATTCTTTTGCTATTTTTTGGCTATAACTCTCTAAAAATGCTTATATAGTTATTTCCCTTACAAACCCGAGCAACGCCGGGCGATACTGCTAGTTTAATTATAAAAATATTATAGGATTTTGTTCACCATTGAATGGCTACAAGATTCCATCCAAGTAAAACAGGAATCAAAGGAATCCGTAGGCAATAAATGGTTGAGAGCCACTGCTTTACATAGTTTTGAAGTTTTGAAATTCTGAATTATTCTATAAATCGGTTATATTTCACATTCCTCTTCACAATAGGCCGTCTGTTTCTGTACTCTTATATTTGCATTGAGTTGTGTTGACGCCCCAGACGACGAAGTAGGCTAACCCAATACGTAGATATAGAGGGAGAAGTCTAGACATCGAGGAGGGCACAACTGGGAAGTAGAGTGGTGGTGAGAGCAGAGTTGAGTAGGGGTCATCCGAACGTGCGACATAACAGTGGCGACGAGGATTGCGTAGCTCACCCAGCCACTGTATAGTATTGCGATATAACACTTTGCTACTTTGAGATTCTTTATAACGATAGTTATTTTTTTTAATCATCCAAGTCCTAGTACCTCACTAAAACTTGCAAGCATAATGTTATTCAGTTACCTGTATTTCAAAGGGCCGGCCTTGTCACTCTTTGTGTCACGCTGAATATCCCCGAGAACTACGTTAAGGGTACACGTGTCTGTGGAGTGCTCAGCCACTTACACGTTAATTTCACGAGCAGGCTGTTCCGTTGGTCGGATCAACCGGAACCCTCATCATCGTAACCGACGGAGTGCTTCCCATTCAGTTACCTTTCTACATTTCTCACCAATTGAGAAAGAACTATTTCTAAGTTAGATCCAAGGCTCCTTCATTGAAATTTCAACAACATCAACAGGGTATGTATGCATATGTACCAATATTTATGTGCATGTGTGCAAGCATTTGGCGTTGGTACATGTGCAGATCTGTATGTTTTATTTTATGTACGGACACTCATGGTGAAGGTGCATGGCACTGTGGTTAGAGCGTCGGGCTTATGATCAGGTAGTGAATTTATGAGTTCGATTCCCGGACTGTGTTGTGTTCTTGAGCAAGACACTTTATTTTCCCGTTGTTCCAGTTCACTCACCTGTAGAAAGAATTTGCGACATCACTGGTGCCAAGCTGTATTGGCTTTTGCCTTTCCCTTGGATAACATCAGAGGCGAGGAGAGAGGGGAGACTGGTATGCATGGGTGACTGCTGGTCTTCCATAAACAACCTTGCCCGGACTTGTGCCGCGGAGGGGAATTTTCTAGGTGCAATTCCATGCTCATTTATGACCGAAGGGGGTCTTTACCGTTTTACTTCTACATATCGTTGCCTGACTAGACATCTGAAATCTTTGAATTGCTTCTTCTTTTCACCCTAATTTCTCAAGTCCGGTGTTGAAGCAGTAGGTTTACATATCCAAGAACTCAGATAATTACGGGTATAATCTAAAGTTATTGATAGGATATAGTATATTTTATTTGCTTCAGTCATTAGACTGCGGCTATGCTGGGGCATCGCCTTCAAGAATTTTAATCGAATGAATCGAGCCCAGCAATTGTATGTGTTTTGTAAGCCTGGTACTTATTCTACTGATCAATTTTTGCCGAACCGCTAAGTTACGGGGACGTAAACACTCCAACACTGAATGTCAAACGGTGGTGGGAACAGTCACAGACACACACACGCACGCACACACTCACATGTGTATATACAACATGCTTCCCTTAGTTTCCGTCTATCAAATTCATTCACAAGGCTTTGGTCGGCCCGTGGTTATAGGGCCGTAGTGATTCTGAACCCTGAACCATGTCGTTGGGAAGGAAGTTTCTTACCACAGAACCACGTCTGCGCCTACAGTTTTAAATTTCCCTCATTTAACCATTGGGGTTTTCTCTTTCGCTGGTCTTTAGCTTTATGCTAACACCTGCTGGACCTTCACTATTGAACGTAGTTTCTCTTTTCTATCCGAAATTACTATGCTCTTTCTCCTCCCAGCTGTTATGTCTTCGATATTTTGCCGGTCAAAGTGTGAAAGGGCCGAGAAGGTTTCTATGTATACTCGCGACTACATAGACGCCTAAAATAGAGGTTTATTAAAAAAGAATGAACCGATTTCATTACGCAATATTTTAATAAGAAAAAACAATAGAAAACTCCAGCTAAGTCACAAGTATTTACTCACAATCCACTTTTATTTCCTGTCTTACAAGTGTTCAATGTGGCCACCACTTGCAGCACGGGCAACATCAATGCGATAAGCGAATTCCTCCCAGACTCGTATCAGCGTATCACGATCCACTGAGTTGATTGCTGTTGATCGACTTCAGTGCCCTTGTGGCAGCCATTCAGAACTTAGGAAACTCCACCGCTACCCACTGACCTCAATTACCTTAGACATCGAATAACAACAGCGATCAGCTCAGTGGATCGTGATACGCGTCTGGGAGGAATTCTCTCATCGCACTGATGTTGCCCGTGCTGCAGGTGGTGGCCACATTAAAGACAGGAAATAAAAGTTGATTGTGAGTAAATACTTGTGACTTAACTGGAGTTTTCTATCGCTTTTCCTTATTCAAATATTGCGTAATGAAATCGGTTCATTTGCTTTTTTTTTAATAACCCTGTACCTATAACCAAGCTGTACTTCGTGAGTGACGCCTGACCATAATCTAATACACACATACACGCACACACTAATACACACACATATATACACACATACATACACACGCATGCACACGCATATACACACGCATACACACACCAGTACGCGCGTGCACACACACACACACACCAATATACACGCGCATAGACATACACCCATGCACACACGCACATACGCATGCGCGTGTGCACACACTCATTTATGCTCCTAGTTTGTAAAAGGAAATTAATATACTAAGCGCATTCAGTGTTAATACATCCAAACAAACGTCCATGTAAGCATTTTGTACGCTTCACTGATTGACAGATAAAAGTTATTCTTTTAGTATGAATTAGCATGAACTAGTATGGAATCCAGCAAATTTATTAGAGCGCTAATGAAAATCAGCAACGAATTTATTAGAGTGTAATAGAGCTGAACTTCTAAAGGTGAAATCCAGGCGACAGTCCAACTTGAAATAATCCATTATGAAATTCCAAAGAAGGCCGCTTAAGGAATTTGTCGCGACGAAGTGTGTTGTTGTATGTGTATATATTTTAGCTTCGCTCAGCGGTATTTATACATATACTACTTAACGGCGGCGAGCTGGCAGAAACGTTAGCATGCCGGGCGAAATGCGTAGCCGTATTTCGTCTGCTGCTACGTTCTGAGTTCAAATTCCGCCGAGGTCGACTTTGCCTTTCATCCTTTCGGGTTCGATAAATTAAGTACCAGTTACACACTGGGGTCGATATAATCGACTTAATCCGTTTGTCTGTCCTTGTTTGTCCTCTCTGTGTTTAGCCCCTTGTGGGTAGTAAAGAAATAGGTATTTCGTCTGCCGTTACGTTCTGAGTTCAAATTCCGCCGAGGTCGACTTTGCTTTTCATCCTTTCGTGGTCGATTAAATAAGTACCAGTTACGCACTGGGGTCGATGTAATCGACTTAATCCGTTTGTCTGTCATTGTTTGTCCTCTCTGTGTTTAGCCCCTTGTGGGTAGTAAAGAAATAGGTATTTATATATCTACTACTTATATCTCAAGATGCAAACCATTGGAGATCTAGAACCTATATTTTATTAAGCGTCGTCAACACATTTTTAATGTGGCTGTGAATATTTCCTCAAATTGAATTATTTAAGTAATAAGGGGAAATTTGCGTTCAATTATTATAAAACAACGTTGCAAAAAAAAAACTCTGGCTATTGTGTCTGTTGATTAAAAACTGCCACCATTATCGGTGGAACTGCTCCCCATCTCTTTATTCTCTTCTCTCTTTATCTCTCTCTTTCTCCCTCTCTCTCTCTCTCTCTCTCTCTCTCTCGATGCGAGTTTCTAATTCTCCATCTCTCCGTACTCTGTTGTGCCAGAGAGAGATAAAGATGATAGAGAGAGAGAGAGAGAAAGAGGAGAAAGTGGAGAAAGAGAAAGATAAAGAGAGAGATAAAGATAAAGAGAGAAAGAGGAAGAGAGAAAGAGTGAAGGAAAATAAAAAAGAGAGGAAGATTAAAGGGAGACAAAAGGAGGAAGAGAAAGCGACATTGAGACCTCCATTGTCATCATCGCTCGCCTTTCTGGTTGTCTTTTTCCTGTCTGTCTTTTAATGTTTCTTATTCTCTATTTCATTACACCAGCGAGCGAGCAAGAAAGAGCGAGAGAGAGAGAGAGAGAGAAAGCAAGAAAAATAAAACACACACACACACACACGCGCACAAATGGGTGTGAAGACTATAGAAGTCTGTAGCACAAATACAGAGAACAATGACCAACAAAATACAAATAAATGATACGTGACCAAAAATTCAAGATTTCGAGTTACGTAATCACGTAAAACGGTTTCTGCACCTCCTTCATCTCCCTTGTTTTTTCCCTACGAGGATTTCAAATACAAGTCAACTCGAAGAGTTCAGTACCCTCAATGAAGAGACTTCTCCTGCTATCGCGATGAGTCACTAAATCTGTGAAAGAATTCACGGCTTCGCTCATATGATAAATCTTCCGATTTCACCACCGATAGTTCTTGAATTACTTTAGCGGCGTTCTGGCAGAAAGTTTATCATTAACAAAACGACCACCACACAAGATTACTTTAGGAATGCAATCGTTTTTGCATCCGGAACCACGTCAAGTTCACGTCTCATTAGTAATGCATGCCACACCGCTGATTGAGACTTGTGTTAGTTATTATATCCTGCCATTTAGCAAGCCGGATAAAATGCTTACCAGTGTTTCTTCGGGCTTTACGATTCGAGTTCAAATTCCCCCGGGATCGACTTACAATGCTTATGTTATATTCTGCTACAATAGTTAGCACGGTGGACAATATGTTTAGCGGTATTTCGTCTGTCTTGACGTTTTGAATTCAAATTCCGCCGATGTCAACTTGCCTTCCAGACTTTCGGAGTCGATAAAATAAGTACCCGTCGAAGTCTAGAGTCGGTCTAATCGACTAACTCCCTTTCTACCAAATTTCAAGCTACGTGCTAATAACAAGAAGAAAGATAAGACAATTATCCGACCATTTCATTTTAAAGATTTTGCAAAAATATTGAAGATGGAAACTGCTTAATATTTTTATCACCTCTCTCTTTTTCTGTATACGTATTTCTCTTATATTGAGTGTGCGTATGTTTGTATGTCTGTGTGAGCGTGTGTGTGTATGCATGCGTGTAAAGAATTTCTTTTTGGGCAACAGAGTCAAAAGACCTTCACAAAGTACCAGCAGCGATCCAGGAGAAACTTATGCAGAGAAGGAATACACTTAATGATATGCAAATACGAGCCACCCGTCGAACGGTCTCTGGCGACACCGGCGCATTGGCTGAATCGATTGGATTATAAGTGCATAAGACACTTCGTTGCACGGTCACAGGAGACACTCGAGCATTGAAGGCAGCGATTAGATTATAAGCGCATAAGATCCTCTGTTGCACGGACTCAGAAAATGATGTCCCATTTCGATTCAAACGACAAAAATTTCCAGGGAATCTTAGTTTTTGTCATGACCATCAACAAATCGCAATGGCAAATATTTTCGGTTGCCGGTTCAACCCTGAAGAGGCCTGCTTCACCCATGGCCAGTTTTACTTTGGATGTTCAAGAGTAGAAAGTCAGGAAAATCTTTACATCTATGAACCAAATGGAAAAAAACAACAACAAAAAAACGTCGTGTATGGAAACGTTATAAATTGTCCCAAATTATGCAGAAATCGGCCCTGATCAAAGGGCCGATCCAACGAGGAAAACTTGGTCTGATACGGAATTTTAAAAAAAATTGAGATAAAGGTATTTTAGTGTGAAGAATGGTGCCTTGTATGGGGATTGAACCCGAAACCATGTGGATGGGAAAGAAACTTTTATCATATATATATATACATATATACATATATCATATACATATATACATATATACACATATACATACATATATATGTGTATATATATGTATATATATATATATAATATATATATATATATATATATATATATACGCACACACATATATACATATATATATATATATACATACATATATACATATATATATATACATATATATACATATATATATATGTGTATATATATGTATATATACGTATATGTATATATATATACATACACACATAATACATATATATATGTATATGTATATACGCGCGCACACACACACACACACTCACATATATATATATATATAATTTATATAGAAACTAAACATTATATTATATTATACACACAAACATACATAAACATGTATATATATTTCATTTATTTATATAAACAAAGATGTGTGAATGAATATATAGGCGTGTGCTTTGTGTGTGTATGTGTACGTGTGTACGTGTACGTGTACGTGTGTGTATGCGTGTGTGTGATTGTATCCAAAGGTGAAACAAAACCAATAGAACAAGCATTAATAACACGATACTAATAAAGATGTATAAATAGCGTGCGCACTTAACCTCTGCTTGATAACGACCGAGTGCATTGACAGCCGTTGTCGGCCGCTGAGGAAAATTCTATGAAATTTATTACATTCTATGTTTACTTATAGGTGCATAATGAGAAACGGTGGAACGTGCATAACGCTGTTGATGGACGTTCGCCGAAACTTGCCTTGAATATAAATCTTCTTAATGGACTTGAACATGTGGAAACTGGTAATTGTAGGTAAACAAAAGAAAATCTACCTTTCGTCGTTGATTCGCGACTATCTATCTATCTATCTATCTATCTATCTATCTATCTATCTATCTATCTATCTATCTATCTATCTATCTATCTATCTATCTATACTCATATATACTAATATATATATATATATATAAATAACGGAAAGCTTTATGAAAATAGACAAAAGACGAAGTCAGGTGGAATACAAACATATATATATATATATATATATATATATATACAATCAATCCAAACATGAACAAGCAAGAAAAAACAACATCAACGCGAGGATGTGGAATAAGTACAGGAAAGGAAAGAAAAGAAAGAGGATTTCACGTTTCGAGCGGTGCTCTTCATCAGAAATATAGAAAAAGTCCAAAGAAGGGAAGACGGAGAAAGAAAATCGCCAACGATATATATAAATACATACACATATATCTGTAAATGTAATATGAGACGTGAAGAGATGGCGGCGTGGATTTCCACATCGGCTTCCGAAACTCAGAGTTTTATCATGGCTACCGAATAATTGTCAAATATTACATTTACAGATAAATTCCTCTATTTACATAATATCGAGGTCTCTTTCAATCTTTTGTTGTCTTACCATTTTTATCAATACATACATATATATATATACGTATATATATATACATACATATATATACATATACATATAATATATATACATATATATATGTATATATATATATATATATATATATATATATATATATATATATATATAGATATATGGGTGTGCATATATATATACATATATATATATACATACATACATACATACATACATATATATATATATATATATATATAATATATATATATATATATATTATATATATATATATGAAAAAACAAGTCAAGATAGAAAATGCTAAAATAATTTTATAAAGAACATTTCAGTACCGGTTTCGGTCATTTGAGACCTTTTCAACTGTAACAATTAAAAAATTAAATTTAGAAAAATTAAAAGCCAAGTTTTTTTAAAAGAATATTTTTCCTTTTTTCTGCCTTTCTCTGTCTCTCAAGAGAGACAGAGAAAGGCAGTAACAAGGAAAATGCCACTTATATTTGAACACTATACAAATATTCTTTTAAAAAAACTTTGCTTTTAATTTTTCTAAATTTAATTTTTTAATTGTTACAGTTGAAAAGGTCTCAAATGACCGAAACAGGTACTGAAATGTTCTTTATAAAATTATTTTAGCATTTTCTATCTTGACTTGTTTTTTCATATATATCAACTCGTGTGTCCCTTTTCATCCTTATATATATATATATATATATTATATATATATATATATATATATATATATATATATATATATATATATATATATATATATATAAGGCTGTATCACAGCTACTGACCTGTGAATGGATGACTGACTCAGGGATGATGTTAAAAACTGACCTTATAGTATAATCATTAAAAAGGGGGGATTTTGAACGTACTGGACGACTGTCTATGGGACATTCTGACGAAGCGAAAATGACTGATGTACAGCCAAGACTGTAGATATCAAAGATAAAGAGGATCCGTATAATGTTATTATTCTTCCAGATGACTGGAAAACGTTATTCGGCGCTCAAAATGAGGACCAGTGAGATTTTATAGGAATTGAATAGACTGTTGTACGCAAGATGGTTAAGTGCGGCTTATGTATCTGATAGGGTTAAGCTAAACTGTAGTTTAAAACCATTTTGTATTTCTAATTTGCTTTCTTGTATGCATTAAAAGGGTTTATCAGGTAATTTGTGAGAATTGTGTTTCTGCAACCATAAGTAATTAAAAAAAAATTGTGTATTTAAGGAAAGTTCCGTTCAGCTGGTGTGGCGGGTATTGTATTCGAGTAAATACAAGATTACTAAAAATTTTTTTTGTATGTTATTGCCTTTCAAAATTTTGATATTTATTTCATACAAGTAAACTTGAGCCATATTATGTTGGTTTCAAATTTTGACAGAAGGAAGAGCAGCGATTTTGGGTTGGGATAAATGGATTCTATCGACCCCAGCGCTCAACTAGTACTTATTTTATCGGCCCTGAAAATATGAAAGGTAAAGTCGATCTTGGCGGAATTTGAACTCAGAACATACAAACGGACGAATCCCAGGGTGCGGTAACGATCTGCCGGCTTGCCGCCCTCGTAATACAATATATTACAAATAAGGGGTTTACTGACAATAACCACACTGAAGACAACGGCTAACTCTGAGTTCAATGCCTAATATCATTATGGAGTTACACTCCTTCTACGGCTGCAGGTTTAGTTTACAATAATCTATGGGTCGTGTGCACTGGAGCATTGTAATTTGTACGGAAATTCTTTCTTTAAATTCATAGACGTTTTGTTAATTGACTTCTTATCACTATGGATTGTCCCATTTGTGATTTAGAGGCCAGTATTTGCAGCTGGAGGCGCAATGGCCCAGTGGTTAGGGCAGCGGACTCGCGGTCGTAGGATCGCGGTTTCGATTCCCAGACCGGGCGTTGTGAGTGTTTATTGAGCGAAAACACCTAAAAGCTCCACGAGGTTACGGCAGGGATGGTGGTGATCCCTGCTGTTCTCTTTCACCACAACTTTCTCTCACTCTTACTTCCTGTTTCTGTTGTACCTGTATTTCAAAGGGCCACCCTTGTCACTCTCTGTGTCACGCTGAATATCCCCGAGAACTACGTTAAAGGTAGACGTGTCTGTGGAGTGCTCAGCCACTTACACGTTAATTTCACGAGCAGGCTGTTCCGTTGGTCGGATCAACCGGAACCCTCATCGTCGTAACCGACGGAGTGCTTCCAAAAAAAGTATGTGCAACTAAAAGCAAAACGTGATGAGTTGCGAACATGTAATGGACGTGCGTCACTGCGATGCCAAGTAGCTTCTGATGTGTGCTTGAAATTTTTCATCAATGGTGGATTTCGGAAAATATCGAAAAGTACTTCGACACTATATATGCTAAGTCAGTAAAGGGCAAAGATAAATATATAAAAGAGGAAATCGGCGATGGCAATGGTTCATCAATGAGAGTTTCATAGAAGTATACGTGTTTGATGTATACAATCATGCATAAACTATCATAAATTTTCGTATTTTGTCAATGATATATAGATTAGGCTCTTGCTAATTAAAATGTTGACCCAAATTAAAAGTGAAAAAGTAGTCGATGTATTAAAGTGAGGCTTTAAAATCGTTTGAAAATCTCGACCTTTACTTGTACGCATACGGTGTATATATATATATATATATATATATGTAGGTCCCGGGTTGATCGGGGGTAACCACAGTAAGTAAGGTACTCAATACATAGCAGAGTAAAATTAATTATATATAGAAGGAGTTCTACAGGACTAGTACTGTTTCATTCAAGAGAAATCTTCAGGAGCTCCTGAAGATTTCTCTTGATGAAACAGTATAGTCCTGTAGAAGCTCCTTCTATATAATAAATATATATATATATATATAGAAATTCGGGGTGAGTACTTGATAATTATAAGCACCTGTGTATACCGTTGGTGGTGTAGGTGGTGGAGTAATTGATCAAAATAAAAACATGATGCGAAGGATTCAGCGGTACATATGTTTCGGGCCTTTTATTAACAGATTTATAACAATGCATAATGTATGTCTGTGGCCTTCTTCAGCCGCGCACAACAGCTTCCACAAGGACATGTGTTACATCAAAAATTCTTGGTTGGGGATGCAAATCCTCTCATTCGCGTACGACATAATGCGGCAGCAGCATAGAATTGAAGCGTCCATCTCTTTCTTCTCTCAATGTAGAATGAGAGAAGAAAGAGATGGACGCTTCAATTCATGCTGCCGCATTATGTCGTACGCGAATGAGAGGATTTGCATCCCCAACCAAGATTTTTGATGTAACACATGTCCTTGTGGAAGCTGTTGTGCGCGGCTGAAGAAGGCCACAGACATACATTATGCATTGTTATAAATCTGTCTAATAAAGGCCCGAAACATATGTACCGCTGAATCCTTCGCATCATATATATATATAATATATATATATATATATATATATATACATATACATATATAATATGTACACACACACACACACACACACACACACACACACACACACACACATATATATATATATATATATATATATATAAACATCCATGGGACACCCTGACTGTTTTTGAGAAATTTTCCCGCCGCTTTTTAAGGGTAATTTACCCACCACTTCTGCTGTTCTAACAGCAATTCTGTGTTCGAAAAAATATCATCTTATTTAAATCCTGCAATACACATTTCGACTCCTATAAAAAACAAATATTTGTTTATATTTATAAACATTGTCTGTGTGGTATGTAGCTTGCTTACCAACCACATGGTTCCGGGTTCAGTCACACTGCGTGGCACCTTGGGCAAGTGTCTTCTACTATAGCCTCGGGCCGACCAAAGCCTTGTGAGTGGATTTGGTAGACGGAAACTGAAAGAAGCCCGTCATATATATGTGTATGTGTGTTTGTGTGTTTGTGTTTGTCCCCCCAACATCGCTTGACAACCGATGGTAGTGTGTTTACGTCCTCGTAACTTAGCGGTTCGGCAAAAAAGACCGATAGAATAAGTACTAGGTTTACAAAGAATAAGTCCTGGGGTCGATTTGCTCGACTAAAGGCGGTACTCCAGCATGGCCGCAGTCAAATGACTGAAACAAGTAAAAGAGCGTATATAAAATAACATGAGCTTATAATTTATGCTCTCTGAAATAAAAGCAGTTAACACGTAACTTTTGATTGGATTATTTTACGAACGCATAAATATTGGTAATGATAATAATAAATAATAATAATTATAGCATAGTTTATAATATTATTTAATGTAGGCGTATTGAGGATAAAGAGTGTTTTTCTGAATAAATATATGTTTAAGAGAAGTTTTTTTTCCCTAACCGTATAGAAGCTTAAGTAAATATTTACTGTCCCACCATAGATTCATAACTAATGGCTTCTGTTTTAAAATCCTAACGCGCCAAAACATACTTAAATTGATATCCTTAAATATACACATATACGTTTGATATATATATTTATAACCGTTATATTAGTTTTTCATAAATTTTTTAAAGAAACTGTTATTGATGCTCACTCGTACATACAGAGACATATATTCATTAGCTTGGTCTGTTTAAGGAGCTCAAACATTTGATATGTAATTTTTTGTCCTGATTTACTCTGATAAGATTTATACACAAAATGTTTCCAAAATATGAATTTTTATAAGTTTGTTATTGGTTTTGAGATTGAATCGAAACAATTGTAGCGATTATTAATATTACGTTAATAAATTAACATATGTCAGTTTGAACACTCTATTTTCCTTTATATATATATATATATACACGTTTATATATTTGTTTTGCAACATTCTTGATGTGAAATCGTGTGTTGAAATATATATTGTTGTATTTCGGAATGGTCATGTTGCCAGTTTAGCCAATAAAAACACACGCACTATATATTTGGTGTTAATTTGCTTCAGCTTTATTTATTTATTTATTTATTCATTTTA
>NW_021835342.1:0-15000 GCF_006345805.1 Octopus sinensis | reverse complement strand
TCTCGGTTGCCGGCCTTTTAACAAAATTTAAAATCAATATTATAATATCCATTATATCCTTAGTTTGAGCAGCAGCATATGATTTAAGAGGCATTCGGCTACTATTTTCAGCAAGTCGAACAAACACGCTGAAGCACTCTTGTTGGCTCATCCTCATATCTTTAATCTTTTACTTGTTTCAGCCATTTGGCTGCGGCCATGCTGGGGCACTGTCTTCAAGGGTTTTTAGTTATCGATCCGCCAGGACACTTTTTAAAACCTCGTACTTATTCCAGCGGTCTCTTTAACCGAAACGCTAAGTTACAGGGAGGCAAACACATCATCATCGGTTGTCAAGCGGTGCTGGGGAGGCAACACACACAAACACACACACATACACACACATACGCACAGACAGACACACTCACACAAACACATACACACACACTCACACACATATATATATAAATAGTAGAAGACACATGCCTAAGGTGCCACGCAGTGGGACTGAACCCAGAACCATGTGGCTGGGAAGCCATCTCCGTAAGCATTTAAACATTTCTCTTTAGCATTTCAGTATCATCCTGGTTCTGTTTTCTTTCTTTGGCCTTATCACATTCCATGGGATCCCTCCTTAGCGAGAGAGAAAGAGAGAGTGAGAGAGAGAAAAAGGGAGAGAGAGAGAGAGAGAGAGAGAGAGGAGAGAGAGTGAGGGAAGTAGAGAGAGCTTGTGCGTATGTGCGAGTGACTGATAGGTTGTGCGTACGTATGTGCATGCGCAAGTTCAGTCGTGTTGGCACTAATAATATCGGTTGCAGATTTTGGTACAAGGCCAGCTATTTCGGGAAAGAACTTAAGTCGATTACGTCGACCTCAGTGCTCAACTGGTACTTAATTTATCGACCCCGAAAAGATAAAAGGAAAAGTCGACCTCGGCGGAATTTGAACTCCGAACGTAAAGACGGACGAAATCCCTCTAAGCATTTTACCAGTTTGCTGCCCTTTATAAACACATGATATTGATGAGATGGCTGTGTACCTCAACCAGTGCCTTTTTCACTTGCCCTTAGCGTTCCAGTGGCGTGGCAGGGATTTTGCCTTCTTATATATATTAAACTGGCTCATTATATATATTGTCACGGATCGATAGTCAATTAAATCGACTCCAGTACTTGACTGATACTTTTATTTTTCCAACTCAGAAAGTTTGAAATGCAAAGTTTGCCGGTGCGGAATTCGAACCGAGAGCGTAAAGAGGTGGAGCAAATACCACAAGGTATTTTGTCAACGTTCATACTATTCTACCAATCCACCGCCCTAATGCCAGAATATAATTCTTTCTCTTGTTGGCTCAAGGCCTGATATTAGGGGAAGGGGTGATAATCGATTACATCGATCTCAATGCTCGGCTAGTATTGATTTTATTGACGCCGAAAGGTTAAAAGGTGAGTCGACCTCGCCGGAATTTGAACTTAGATTGTCATGACAAGCGAAATGTCGCAAAGCATTTTGTCTGGCGTCCTAACATTTCTGCTAGTTCAACGCCCTAAATACAAGAATATATGAAATTGTACGTGAGAAGTGTGAACCATCTTGACGAGAAATAAAAGAATATATATTAGACTGTGTGTGTGTGGTGGGGGGAAACGTAGATTTATTTGTTTATTTGTCGAATTTCTCCTCTATTTAGTCATAGAAGGATCAACCTTTAATGATCTCCCGGAGAGGAGGTCAGCATTCATGGACCACAAAGTGGTATTCACCCCTCTAATCCCAAAATGGGTGTCTTCGGACTGGAAATTATGATGATGATGATGATGATGATGGTAATGATGATGATGATGATGATGATGATGATGATGATGATGATGATGATGATGCTGATGATATTTTTTCTGAATTTCTTCAGGTTAATGCATGTTGGGAACCTTACACATCTGTAGCCCTTAAAGAAAAATGAGGGAAAAGCTGTAATTCAGTCTACTTGTTTGCTCGTACAACCATTCATCAACCCACCCATATATATATATATATATATATATATATATATATATATATATATATGTATGTATGTATGTATGTATGTATGTATGTATGTATGTATATGTATATGTATGTATGTGTGTGTGTGTGTGTGTGCATGTGTGTGTACATACATACATATCTTTTCCTATTCATTTCGCCTTTTCACCATTCACCTACCATCAACACAACCATCCAACCATCCATTTATTTATCCTTCCATCTTTCCCTCTATCAATCTCTACATTCTTCCATCTATTTGTCTGTTCATCTATGTCCGCATCCACCCATCCACCCGCTCGTCCAACCGTCCCTCTGTTAATCTATATAACGAACACATATACTCATCTGTTTAACCATCTCTCTCCATTCACCGACCCATCTAAGCTTTCACCTATCCAGTCTCCAATAACCCATATACCTACACATCCACATACCCACTTATCTACTTTTATTTCCATCCACCCAGTTATCCATCCATTCATCTATCACCTTACCTCTCTGCTCATATAAAATGTCCATCCCTTCGCGTAGCCCTTCACCCGTTTATCCTGTTAATTACCAGATATGATGGTGGTGGAGGTCTTGGTTGCTGTTGCTTAGCTCTTGGCAATCCTGTTTGAGCAGGCCACTAAACAAAAGCGTTTGCGCCATGACCATCACATATGCTTGTATAGCTAAGATTGCGCTATTGAATGACAGCTATTTTATTGTATTTTAAGACAGAGGCTGCCATTGCTCAAACAACGCCACGGTGTAAGTAATTCTGTCCCATGACACAGTTTTGGTTCGCAAGAAGACGAGCAAAGCTATCAAACAATTTAAATAATCGAATCTTCGACATAATAAGTGAAAGACTGAAACATCCTTTAATTGACCGTTTATGGAGTGATTAAAGCCATTTCTGGTATAAAATAAATATTAACACAATAAATATGATAAATCCGATTAGCAATTCAGATCATTGGTCGATGTGATCGAATTACTCCCACTCCGAAATTGCTGGCCTTTTTCCAAAATTTAAAACCGATATCTTTCTAACTAGTTTTTTTTCTAACGTTGAACCGGCAGAATAGCACGCCGGACCAAATGCTTGGCAGCATTTCGCCCGTCTTTACGTTCTGATTTCAAATACCGCTGAGGTCGACTTTGCCTTTCACTTTTTTCGGAGTCGATAAAATAAGCGGTAGTTGAGCACTGAGGTTGATGTAACCTACTTAGCCCTCGACCACAAAATTGCTGGCCTTGTGCCTAAATTTGAAAGCAATATTCTTTCTAATTTTAGCACAAGGCTTACCTCAACCTCAGTACTTGATTGGCATTTACTTTATCCCCACCTTCCACCCAGAAAGGATGAAAGAGATTGTCGATTTCGGCGGTATTTGAACCGAGATCGCATACAGCCAGCAGAGAGTATTTTGACCAGTGTGGTAACTCGTCTGCTAATTTACCTCTTTCAATCAAGTTAATATATTTTTTTCTAATTTTGGAAAGAAACCCGCAATTTTAGGGGAGGGAGAAATCGATTACATTAATCCTAATGCTGAACTGGTTCTTATTTTATCGATTTCAAAAGGGATGAAAGGGAAAGTCAACCTTTGAACTCAGAACATAAAGACAGACAGAAATGCTTCTTAAGCATTTAACCCGGCGGGCCAGCGATTCTGTTAACTCGCCGCCTTAATAAAAATAATTGCAGGATTGCAATTTCAGGAGAGGAGGATAGTCAATAAAATCGACCCCAGCTTTCAACTGCTACTTATTTTATTGACCCGACCCCGAAAGGATGGTAGGTAATATCAGCCTTGACGGAATTTCAACTCAGAACGTGAAAACGAAGGAAATACCTATTTCTTTACTACCCACAAGGGGCTAAACAAAGAGGGGACAAACAAGGACAGACAAAAGGATTAAGTCGATTATATCGACCTCAGTGCGTAACTGGTACTTAATTTATCGACCCCGAAAGGATGAAAGGCAAAGTCGACCTCGGCAGAATTTGAACTCAGAACGTAACGGCAGACGAAATACGGCTACACTTTTCGCCCGGCGTGCTAACGTTTCTGCCAGCTCGCCACCTTACTTTATAATAATATTAGTGATAATAATAATAATAATATAATAATAATAATAATAATAATAATAATAATAATATAATAATAATAATAATTACAAACAAACTTGTTTTAGTGGAAAAAGTCAATATAATGCATTGGTGTAGAAAAATATAGCAATATGAAGACAAACAAACAGCGTTGGGTTTGCCACATGATTGAGGTTATATGTTGATAAAACTGGCTTTAAAAAACACCGAACTAATCAATGAGACCTCTTGTAATAGAGCTAACTGTAGCTTAGAGGAGTGTATATATTTCTAACAAAAAGCACTTCTACGTATGAGTGTATGTATGTATGTATGTATGCATGCATGTATATATGTTATTATGTATGTTATTATGTATGTATGTATGTATATGTACCTATGTATGTTTATGTATATGTGTATATGTTATATCTTTGCTTGTATGTATGTTATTATGTATGTTTGTATGTATGCATGCATGTATGTATGTATATATGTATGTTTGTATATATGTATATGTTTTTATGATTGCTTGTATGTATGTAGGTATGTATATATGTATGTATGTATGTATGTATGTATGTATTCATGTATGAATGCATGTATGATTGAATGTTTGTATATGTGGGTACACTTCTATGTATATATGGACATGTGCACAGAAGCATGAATGTACATATATGTCTAAATACATGTATGTATGTATATTTCTGCAAATTTGTGCCTATATATGTATCTACAATGGAGATTCTACACAGGTGTATGCATACACTATTTATGTATGTTTCAACTTACCTGTACGTGCATATGATGTATGTATGTATGTGTGAATACCTTGCCCATATATGTACGTATGTATTTTGTTCATTTGTTCGCATACATCAGCTTCTACATGTATGTATGTATATGTATGTATGTATGTATGTATGTATGTATGTATGTATCGATGGATGTATGCATGCATGCATGTATGTATGTTTGTATATATGTATGTGTGTATGTATGTATGTATGTATGTATGTATGTATGTATGTATGTATGTATGTATGTATGCATGCATGCATCCATGTATGTATGTATGTATGTATGTATGTATGTATGTATGTTTGTTTGTATATATGTATGTATGTATGTATGTATGTGCATACATGTGTGGGCGACTATAAATAGGAGAGTTTGCACAAAAAACAAAAAACATAAAAAAAGCGATTTCATTTTGTCCATGTAATTAATTGTATTGTTGTAATAATATAAATAAACCTTTATTAATCAGGTTTAATAGTGATTATTGTTGTTGTTGTTGTTGTTGCTTTTTAATGATTTCAATACACTTAATTCCTGTGTGCAATATTTATTTATTTATTTATTTATTTATTTTTCTCTTAATCAAGAAAAAGGGACAACACACATGAAATTTAGCGTCCTTGCTATCCAATTGGAGATGAGGCATTTGACGTTCAATTTGAATGATAACAGGCTGACGACTGCAAGCAGAATCGTGGGCAAAAAGGAATTCGTAGAGAACTGGCATTGTCTCAAGGAAACAGAATTGGATATAGAAACTGGCTCCCATTCGGTTATGATAATGGGTGTCCCAGTTGAGTCGATGAGTGGAACAACCTATTAACGTGATATCCATACCCTTAACATAGCTTTCAGGGAGATTCGGTGTTGTTACACAGAAGTCGATAAGACTGAACCTTTGAAATACAGGTACAACTCATTTTTGCCAGCTGAGTGGGCTCGAACGACGTGCAATAAAGAGTCTTGCTCAATGACACAACGCGTGGCCGGGTATCGAACTCACGACCTTATAATAGTGAACCGAGTACGCTACCCACTAAACTGCGCACCTTCACGCATTGGATATAACAAGGAAACTCGGAGTTTTATCTTGGCTACCGAATAATTGCCACGTATTACATTTACAGATAAATTCCTATATTTACACAATATCGAGGTCTCTTTCTTTCTTTTGTTGTCTTGCCATTTCTATCAGCGGGGTGGCGTCATTTGAAGGCTAAAACAATGCGAAGCGCATTGTGACCAGCGATGTGTAGCAACATCTGATAACCTGGTCGGTCGCGGTGATCACAGTGATATATATATATATATATATATATATATATACATAGGCACAGGCGTGGCTGTGTCGTAAGATGAATTGTGTAGTTAGAATTGGATTATTTTTTACTGTCATGTTTAAAGATGGCCGCACATCCTCCTTAAATGGGATTTGATATTTAATGATTGGCTGTTGCTTAAATCCGTATCAGACTTAGTTTATCAGAACCCTGATAACAGTCGACATTCCATCTGAAACCTTTCCGTCGTTTCCTGTCAGCCAAAACAATTATTATCTAATTTATTTATATAATTTTTAAGACGGCCAGGTATGATTTGAGGAATGTTTGGGGGTTATTTCTATCAGGATGACTATGTAGCGCAGTACTTCTCTACTGGGGTTCACAAAAGATTTGTTGTTAGAATTTATTTGCAATATATTGCTTCTCTTTCTACAATACACAAAATGTTTTAACGATTTTTTTCTTACACGATTCGTAACAATTTTTAATCGTAAAAATATAATAGGATTTAAAAAAAAATGAAATGAGAAAGGTCCATGCGAGTGCAGTAGAAACCAAAGGAGTCCATGGGTAAAACAATGGTTGAGAAACGCTGGTGTGGAGGCTAAACTTGCGGAGCGAGGTCGCAGAGTCGTGTGGTGTGAGGTGATGAAAAGCATTTAGAAATTCTTCGTTTTCTGGTGCCTGTATTTGAAGGTTACAAAAGAACGGAATATGGCCCCTTTAGCTTGGGTATTTAGTCGGGCGAGGTATTTTCACCAATCTGTCTACTTTAGTTGGTGTTTAACCCTAAGACCATCAAAATTGAGTCGACCTATGTTCAAAGGGGCTCCCTGCCTGGTCATGCTGTCATGCTCTCTTCGCACCCCCTTCTCTCTCTCTGTATCTCTCCCCAGCCTTCCAGTTTTTTTTTTCTTTGAGCTTCGCTGTTTTGGGAGTTTAGCAATCAAGAAACAGAAAAGTTATCTGTTTACTTCTTGTGTGTGTGTGTGTGTGTGTGTGTGTTGTGTGTGTGAATTATATTATATGCAAGTGCGAATGTGCGTATTTGCTAACCTGTATATGTATCTTTGTGTGCGCATGCTTGTGTATGTGTGCATTAGTGTGTGCAACTGCGTGTGTATGTGTTTACGTATTGCTGCGTGTGTGTGTTTACGTGTCGCTGCGTGTGTTTGTGAGTGTCTGCGTGTGGCAGTGTGTCTGTATGAAGGGAAGAGACAGCTTTGTTATTATCGATTTGATCTCAGTAAGAAGATATCATGAACCTCCAACTGTTCAATCGCACTCGAAACAGGAAATATCGTTCATAGATTAGATATATCTATTCCCTGGGGACTCCGTCGGTTACAACGACCAGGGTTCCAGTTGAGCCATCCGATCAACAGAACAGCTTGATCGCGGAAGTAATGTGCAAGTGGCTGAGCAGTCCACATACATGTGTACCCTTATTGTAGTTCTCGGGGACATTCAGCGTGACACAGTCTACGACTAGGCTGGCCCATTGAATTACAGGTACAACTTATTTTTGCCAGCTGAGTGGATTGGAACAACGTGAAATAAAGTGTTTTGCTTAAGGACACAACGCGCGGTAAAGAATCGAACTCACAACCTGCCGAGGTATATCCATTACTCCAGATATTCGTAAGAAGTAAACAGTAGAGCTACAGAAGCAGTATGGCCGCCAATTTCGTCAATGCTTCCCCAGTGGACCAATCCCCTGGACCTTCTATTCATTGCGGTATGGATTACGTAGTCGAGTATTCCACGGAAGTGCATCCCAAATATAATCTTATAGAATCAGAGTGACATTATGTGTAATAGAGAGGCTCGCTCGTTGAATTACAGGTTCAACTAATCCAGAAGGCTTCTTTATAGTTTCCATTTTCCCAATTTTATTCAGAAGTTAATATAAAACAGTTATCCAAATTATTACGTAGAGGAATTTCAACCCAGAACTTCTTGATTGCAAAGCCAAATTATACACTCTGCCATATCTACATCAATAGGCATATATATAGGGCATCCTACGATTTTGCTAATTTAAACCATACGATAATAAAGAAAAATCAATTAAAACTATGGGCTCCAAACAGTTTTAAGAGGTTTTCTAAACTTAAATGAGCTTCAGCATATGCAGAGGGATGCAGTTAAATTTAATAGCCTTTTTTTTATATTTAAAGGGGCCCAATAAATCAAGGCCCAGTAATCAAGAGAGGGCTCAATTATTTCAAAAGAACTCTAATCCTTTATTCTTTTATTTGTTTCAATCATTTGACTGTAGCCATGCTGGGGCACTACCTTTTAGTCGAAAAAATCGACCTCTGGACTTATTCTTTGTAAACCTTAGTCTATCGGTCTCTTATGCCAAACGGCTAAGTTACAAGGACGTAAACACACCAACATCGGATGTCAAGTGATATTGGGGGGACAAACACACATATAAATGTATATATGCATATATATATATATATATATATATATATATATCGCTATCGCCTCAAGGCATTTTTCCATTGCGCCAGCTCAAGTTCACCCGTCCTGTCGAAAAGACGCCTGTCTGTGACGTCCTGTTTTTGTTATTATTATTATCATTATTGTTTTTACGTATTTTCGTATTCTTATTCGTGTTATCATTATTTTTACGTATTTTTGTATTCTTATTCGTTCTCGTCCTTGTTTTGTATACATTCGAGGTTTTCTTCCAAGGAATCTAATGCGCTTGGCTTAGATGTTCCTTTGGGGCTGGCCAGGTCGGAGCAATCTCAAGATTAATCAGCCGAAATTGCGAGGATGATCCGGTTCTTGACTGAAGATTGAAGGCTTCGAATGTCCCGTCCGTGTTTTTTGTATCGTCTTCTAAATGTTTTGCGTTCTTGTCCCAGTTTGTGTTTTTTTATACACATACACCCCCCCACACACACACATATATATAATATATCTATATATTATATATATATATATATACAGGGGGTCATACAGGGTGGTCATAAAGTATTAAAGCCATGCACCATCCTGCAATATGTGAAATTGCTAACATTCTCCTTTTTAATATCTTCCCACAACTGCTGATATTACTCACAAACCAATCCTCATTGGATGGAGGCAGACAATCAACAAGGCGGGGGGGGGGACAAGGTAATGGTGTGGTGTGGGATCTGGCACAATCAAATAATTGGACCATTTTATTTTGAGGGCTCTGTGATAAGTGATCTGTATTTGAACATGCTTTCCAACAAGATGATGCCTCACGTGCATTCACTAGGAATGTCTGGTTTCAGATGGATTATGAAATACATAATGGGGTTCCGCCCCATTATGTATTACAGGTTCGTGATATATATATATATATATTTTCCAGGGAGATGGCTCGGGCGCCGTGGGCCAATTGAATAGGCACCACGGTCACAAGGTTTAATTCCCATGGACTTTTCTTCTGGAGCTACATTAAATCCCTTGTGTTTTCTGAAAAGATTCATGACCAAGGACATCTTCAAAGAATTGTTGAAGCGTGTGAACAAGCGAACGACAATGAAGAGCTTTTTGAGGGGGTTCATTGCAATTTCAAATTCCGTATCAACACTTGTTTAGAGCTACATGGCCAACACTTTGAACATTTGTAATGGATTACCTAACATGGTGCGTGACTTTGTAGCCACCCTGTGTACATACATACATATGTATGTATGTATATCTATCTATCTATCTATCTATCTATCATCTATCTATCTATCTATCTATCTATCTATCTTCTATCTATCTATCTATCTATCTATCTATCTATCTATCTATATATATATATATATATATATTATATGTATAGTTTTAGGACAATCAGTAGGTTGTCATAATAGGACTCAGAGTTTCAATGTCGGAGCTAAGAGCTACGATGCATTCTCATATATATATGATATATATATATATATATATATAATATATATATATATTTTTTTTTTTTTTTTTTTTCTCATTTTCCTTATTTGTCTCTGATGACGGAATATCTCATACTCAGGGATATCCCAGAAACAACTGTAAGATTTTGAATTTCTTCCTATTGCATATGGCTTGAGATGTTTGCCTTGCCTTAACGTTTGACGTCCTGTTTAACAATTATATATCCTCTATATCGGAAATCTGCAATGGCTCCATAACTACCGTCTCGGCTATAACCTTCGTTGGAGTCCTAGTAATCCGATACAGCACTCACCTAGCATACGTAATCGTTTAGATCACCTGTGAACTAAACCCCCATAATTTGTATATATATACGACGGGCTTCTTTCAGTTTCCGTCTACCAAATTCACTCACAAAAACTTTGATCAGCCCGAGGAGAAGACACTCACCCAAGGTGCCATTTGGTAGGGCTGAACCCGGAAATATGTGGTTGGGAAGCAACCTTCTTACCACACAGCCACGCCTGGATTAAAAATAATTAAACAAGTAAAAATTACAAATAACTCATTTGATTGCTGTGAATATATATTTTTAATTTTTAACTCGACGCTTTAGAATTACTCGAGTTAAAGAGGCCTAGGGTTCATATTGACCATACATAAATCCGGTCCCGCACGCACACACACACACACACACACACACACACACACACACACAGAAGTAATTATATTTAATAATGAAGTAACGTAACTTTCGATAGGTGGATAGAGGTATGTTAGAGTTAGCTTTTAATACCACTGTATCGACTACTCAGTTGGATGTTGCTATATACCGCTGGTCACAATGCGCTTCTTTACAATGTTGTAGATTCCAAATGATGTCACCTTGCAGACTCGGCGGAGATGTCTATGGCGTAGAATTGACCAGGATTATAAAAGTAACTCAAAAGGGGAGTCCAGTCCGTCCCACGGTTACTGTACAGGGGACTGGAGTCAAGGGTTTTGCTCAAGAACACAGCACACTGCCCAGTTCGAGAGTTGAAACCAGGATCTTGTGATCGTGATTGGAACATACTAACCACTAGGGCACGCGCGTTCACAACACTCCATGTAAAGAGTATTAAATATGTTAACTTGAAATGAATGATGGTAAGTTAGATGGATATGTAAGCCACTGGTAGGACATTTAATCTATGGAAAGGATATTAAGTAATTAATTAGCAGTCAATATTTTGTGTGACAGACAGACAAACAGAGAAGATATTGTAACATATCTAATGTATGAGACGTTAACAAGCTAATTAGAAATAAGTCTGTGGTGAGGTAGATAGATAGATTGGTAAACTTATCTTGTTATTGTAAATAAAATATTAAGTGCCTAACTGGAAATGAATATGTAGTGAGGCGAGTAGACAAACAGATCACTAAGTTGTAATTGAGATATTTAATTAGCGAAGCTTTAAGGGACCAAGTAAAAATAAATTTGTACTAAAAAAAAAAGAAACGAAAATTAATCAATGTCATATAGTATTTTAATTTTTGGGGTGATTGCGGTAGACAACTCTGGGTATGTTTCGATTTAATTTTGACCTCTTCATTTATACACAGGCCTTTATTTTATTTGTCGAAGTAGTCATCAAATAATCTTTAAGTAAATGTAAACGGTAGTTCTTTGGTTTGATCTTAACTGCACGGGGCATTGCGAAATCCAGATAGAAATAATGGAAGCGATATTATTCAACACTCAATATCGTTTCCTCTTTCCCGACAAATAGGAAACACAACTCCGGATATTTTTCAGCCTTATCTGATCTCTTCAGCTCTAATCAAGGATGTAGAATCTTACTCTACGACTCAAATCACTTTATGCTCCATTGTAGCCCGAGTCTTCTTAATTTACCAGTGATTATATTCGGTTTTATCCGAACGGCGAAGTATACCTTCCACCAAATATCACTTCTTTAGCTAGCGATTATCAGTTATTGTGGCTCTGAACAACAACCCGTGCCTTTTTGTGGAAAACCTCTGGCGCCCTACTTGTCTTTATTTTGGGCCCATCTTTTTTGTGCTCCTTCTCTTTCTGTTATCTTTCCGTTTTCTCTAGACACCACCTCATCCCTGTCTCCCTAAGACGAGGGTGAGAAATACTATTCGGAGCATTTGTCCGGCCTTGAGCTCCAGATACTCGGGAGCCTGTTTCATCTTGACCTTTGACGCTGGCGGTTTCGAGGGGTGTACGATTCTGATTATCTCTGCTTCTGCTCCGGTCATCCACGGATTCTTGGAGTTGCAAGTGATACTGTTGTAGAAAGAGATGGAGTGGCTGTTGTTATGGACTTTCTCCCTTGCCCAACTCCTTGTTGTTGTTAATATTTCCGTTATTGACTGCAACATCTCCCATTTGCCTTTTCTTCTTAAGTGAAGTTATCCCACATATAAATGGTCAATTTTTGAACCGAATGCTCTACTCCACCAGTAAGACACATTTCCTCTCCGTCTCTACAGTGGGGTATAACTGAAATAGCTTCGTGTTCTTTGGAAGATATCAGAACTTAGATGTCTATCAAGATCTCCACCTGACTATGTGCCACTGTGGATCACTTCTGCGCTCATCGTTTGCCTGCACTGCGCCGCAAAGGTGACAACAAACCAATTAAATTAATATATATATATATATATTGTCATTATAGATCGTTAGTCACTACACCCATTTTGTTTCTCTTCTTGTTTCTCACCTTGTTTTTTTCTGTGTCCCTTTCTGTAGAAGAGCGTAGGCTCGAAACGTAAAAGACTTTTTCTATTCCTGGGCATTATACTAATTTTTTGTACACCACCAGTCTTCGTCTTTTGTTTATTCGTGAACTATCAGCGGTGGTGCCCCAGCATGGCCGCGGCCTTCGGGCTAAAACATTTTTAAGGATTTAAGGATTTATCCCCCTATTATATATATATATATATATATATATATATATATATATATATAATATATATATTATATATATAATATATATATATATATATACATATAATCAAAATAAGCCAGAGGATATCAAGAAGTGATGCAGTATGATCGTTTCAGGTGACTCTTTAATTGAACATGCCATCATTACATCAATTTAAATGCAGGGCTATCTTCAGTTGCACAAATAAATAGAATTTTAATCACTTGGACACATTAATATAATTTTTCTCAAATACTTTAACAGAGCAAGAAGATGGAAGAAATCCAAGTTGTTGCTATTGTAGCTGAGAATAGACTACACTTCCAAGAAAGGCATGAAGCCCACTGGGGTCATAGCTTGTAAAAGATTGTGGTTCATTTCTAATTTATTTGTCTATTTATATAGATATATATATATATTTGTCTATTATATATATATACGTCATCCGATTTCTGTTGTGCCTGTTGTAATTCCAGTGACTGGTGGTTTATTAGAGGAATTTTTGACTCTCATTTTTACAGCAATGCTGGTACTACGTGTGCCCTATTATAATTATAAATTAAGTATAAAATTTGTGATTTACTATTTATCGGATTTATTGGATTTGCTTGCTGGCCACATATTATTGTTGTTATTATTTATTGTACTACTACTCATAATTGATAATAATTTGTATATAAATATTGTTTGAATAGTGATTCATTCATGAAATATATATATATATATAAAACATATATATATATATATATATATATATATATATATAATATTATATATATATGTGTGGTGTGTGTGTGTGTGTGTGTGTGTATGTTGTGTGTGTTTGTATTTATGTATATAATTAAAGTCAAATGAGGGTGGAAAAATGGATATTAATTCAATAACATCAATTTAAACACCAGTGGCCTAGCGCAAAAAGACTGAGATTCAGTAAATATTATTAATACACAAATATGAGAGAGAATCCACATAGTTGTGTATTTATGTATATATATGTATGTATATAATAATATAAATAATATATGTATATGTATATACATACATGCACACACACACACATATAAGCGTGACTATGTGGTACGCAGCTTGCTTCCTAACGACATGGTTTCAGTTTCACTTTGCCTACGTGGCCCCTTCGGACACTTATCTACCACAGTTGCTCCGGACCGACTTAAGACTTGTCTGGTGGACGGAAACTGAAAGAACTCCGCTGTATGTATATATATATATATATATATATATATATATATATATAATAGAAATATTAAAATTACTAAGTCTCTCTAAAGGAGATTACGGTAGCGTTACTGGAAATTAATAGTTATCGCCATACTTATAGGGCAGTCTTATAAATATAAGACTAAAGCTGTCGCTGATTAGCTCCAAGAGGCCATCGCCTCAAGCTAGCTATTTGACACACAACCTGCGTCCGAAAGGGCAAATACCCTGAAACATGTCTGCAGCTGTCTGGCTGGCAGGATGAAGCGGCTGACCTCCCCTGTTCAAAGGTTTATAATGGACGCAGGTTGTGTGTCAAATAGCTAGCTTGAGGCGGTGGCCTTTTGGAGTTAATCAGCGACAGCTTTAGTCTTATATTTATAAGACTGCCATATAAGTATGGCGATAACTATTAATTATAAATATATATATATATATATATATATATATATCAACATATATATATATATATATATTTATATATATATATGCATGTCTTATGTGTGTGTGTGCGTGTCTGTGTACGTGTGCAAGTTTATGTATATGTGTGTTTGTTACTCTGCCTAGTCATCACGTGATAGTTGCAAGCTGTGTCTCCATGTCGCCAATCTTCCGAAAGATGTCTCGTTATGAGTAAAAATTATCTTACTTGGGAACGGATGATGGTTGGCGAAAGGAAGGGCATCCAGCCTTAAGATTTTCGGGCCTCAACAATTTCCATCCGACCCATGTGAGCTTGGAAAAGTGGGTACTAAACAGTGAGGATGACGATTAAGAG
>NW_021835341.1:37500-41081 GCF_006345805.1 Octopus sinensis | reverse complement strand
GACAACTACTTCTAACTTTATAATTCATGACCCAAGGAGGAGGTTGTTCTATGTGGTTTCTCACCGAGCAGCTACAAATAGCAGCCAAATTGCCTCACAAACTGTACTATCACCGTCTTGGATAAGTTCTGCTGTTGTAGTAGTATTGGTGATCATTCTTTGTCATTGAGATACCCAAACCAATACTCTACCACAACGATTGGACCTTATGAGGGATTTTGCAGATTTACTGAGCCGTTTTTGAGCCTAACCTAGTCACTAAAATAGCAAATTATGTTGTGCGTAATTATGCCAGCCTGTAGAATATATAACCAGAGAAATAAGCAAGACGAGGGAAATGGAGCGCAGTTGTGTTTGGGCGTAGGTGTTTAGAGGCCCAAAATGTCCTCTAGCTAATCAAGCCTGTTATATATGGTAAAGGAACGTCAAAAGTGTGTTTCTACGCATAATAATGAGAAACACTTGTTACACTACAATAGCGGAGGCGCAATGGCCCAGTGGTTAGGGCAGCGGACTCGCGGTCGTAGGATCGCAGTTTCGATTCCCAGACCGGGCGGTTGTGAGTGTTTATTGAGCGAAAACACCTAAAGCTCCACGAGGCTCCGGCAGGGGATGGTGGTGATCCCTGCTGTACTCTTTCACCACAACTACTTTCTCTCACTCTTACTCTTCCTGTTTCTGTTGTACCTGTATTTCAAAGGGCCGGCCTTGTCACTCTCTGTCACGCTGAATATCCCCGAGAACTACGTTAAGGTACACGTATCTGTGGAGTGCTCAGCCACTTAACGTTAATTTCAGGAGCAGGCTGTTCCGTTGGTCGGATCAACCGGAACCCTCATCGTCGTAACTGACGGAGTGCTTCCACCACACTACAATATTAAGCTTGTTAAATAGTTACATTGTTTATTGCACAACAAATAAAATGTATCAAGGTGATTAACAATAGCTCACTACCTTTCGTCTGCACTGCATATAATTTGAGTTGTTCGAAACATCCTATATTTGACGATATAACGTCTTGTAATGGTTTATTGCCAACTTAATACAATTTTCCTCACAATTTACTTTTACCCTTTAGCGAAATTATGTTCTAGAAATTATCTTCGCATTTCTTTGAATGCTTCCAGCAAATACCTATTTTACTGCCCACAAGGGGCTACACATAGAGGGGACAAACAAGGAGAGACAAACGGATTAAGTCGATTATATCGACCCCAGTGCGTAACTGGTATTATTTAATCGACCCCGAAAGGATGAAGGCAAAGTCGACCTCGGCGGAATTTGAACTCAGAACGTTAACGGCAGACGAAATACCTATTTCTTTACTACCCACCAGTGGCTAAACACAGAGGGACAAACAAGGACAGACAAACAAACTTATTAATCGATTATATTGACCCCACCCCAGTGCGTAACTGGTACTACTTATTTAATCGACTCCGAAAGGATGAAAGGCAAAGTCGACCTCGGCGGAATTTGAATACAGAACGTAGCGGCAGGCGAAATAGCTATTTCTTTACCGCCCACAAGAAGCTAAACATGGAGAGGACAAACAAGGACAGACAAACGGATTAAGTCGATTATATCGACCCCAGTGCGTAACTGGTACTTATTTAATCGAACCCGAAAGGATGAAAGGCAAAGTCGACCTCGGCGGAATTTGAACTCAGAACGTAGCAGCAGATGAAATACCTATTTCTTTACTACCCAAAAGATGCTAAACACAGAGAGGCAAACAAGGACAGACAAACAGATTAAGTCGATTAGATCGACCCTAGTGCGTAACTGGTACTTAATTTATCGACCCCGAAAGGTTGAAAGGCAAAGTCGACCTCGCCGGAATTTGAACTCACAACGTAACGGCAGACGAAATACGGCTACGCATTTCGCCCGGCATGCTAACGTTTCTGCCAGCTCGCCGCCTTCTTCCAACAAATACCACTAAATTCGTTCCCCACAAAATAGAGGCTACTCTGCGATGCACCAGAAGAAAGCGAGAAAAAGAATGAAATAACAGAATACGACAAGACAAATTTTCAATTCATTGAGATTACTTTTCGTGGGTGCATCATTCATGCAATTTTATCCATTTGAGTAACTTCCCCTTAGCTTACTTATTGTAATTACACTAATACTTTTATAGTTCAACCACCCTGCTCTACCAGCATCAATTTAAATTATATGCATAGTTGTTTAGCTTTGAGAAATAGAAGTATTCTTAATATACATTGGTTCCAAATTTGATTAAATCTTCATTCAATAAGGCTTACATCTTTTTAATACCCTTATAACCTTTTACCTCCCGTATTCCCGTCATTCGACATGATGAATATTTAAGATTCTGTTAACATTGTTTTGTTCAATAGCATCTCTCTAACGAATCCATGTTTACTTATATTAAGAAAAAATAATAAAACTTTCCGTATCAACGCGAACTAGCAACAACCAATCAATTATTCTTCATATCAACTCGGTTTTATTTTTACTTTTTATTTCTCTCTCTAATTTTTTATTCTTTTCGAAATGGTCCATCAGACGGGAAGAGTTGTGTGAGATTAACTTGGAAATGCGACTTTTAGCACTCCTTAGCTGCAGAGTTTTCTTTTCCACATCGGTCTATTGTTAACAACACGTTCCGAACAATTGCAGAGCAAATGGTAAAAGTCTCTGCTGATCTGTTTGGAACTGGCAATGTTTTGTGAATTGGGAGCTTTAAGTCTGAACGGCTCTCGTTTCGTTCGTTTTCTGCTAAAGTGATGTAAATGAATTTGATGAGTTTCCGCAGGATGCCGTTAGAGGGCGTCCAGAGTATTACTTTAAAATAAACTAAACACTGCAGAATGAACCATTTCCAGTCAGTTAATAATCTATCTATCTATCTATCTATCTATCTATCTATCTATCTATCTATCTATCTATCTATCTATTTCTCTATCTATCTATCTCTATCTATCTATCTATCTATCTTTCTAACTATCTATATATCTATTTATCTATCTATCTATCTATCTATCTATCTATCTATCTATCTATCTATCTAATATATATATATATATATCTGTGTGTAGGTGTGTGTTTGTAGATAGATAGATTGATAGACAGACAGATAGATAGATAGATAGATAGATAGATAGATAGATAGATAGATAGATAGATAAATAGATACACAGATAGATTGATAGATAAATAGATAGATCCATAGATAGATAGATGCACATAGATATATAGATTTGCATATATAAATATACATTATACATTCACACACATACACACACACACACATACACACACACACACACACACACACATACATTTATATATATATATATATATATATATATATATATATATGTACACACACACACAGAGGGGTGGACAGAGAAATACACACGCACTCACAAACAAATACACACAGATATCTGTGTGTATCGTGCATATACACTGATGTATGCGTTTGTACGTATACATATCTACATACATCACATATATACGCACATACGTGCACGTGTGTAAAAAGACAGACAAGTGAATGAGGAATGGGGGTGAAAAGGAAGAGGTCAAGGAAGATCGGATTAAAAACG
>NW_021835341.1:25000-30000 GCF_006345805.1 Octopus sinensis | reverse complement strand
TATTCTTCTCTTCCGTTTTACGAATCTAGTATGCACATCCGCACTGCGGTTTTATTCTTCTCTTCCGTTTTACGAATCTAGGATGCACATCCGCATTGCGGTTTTATTCTTCTCTTCCGTTTTACGAATCTAGAACGCACATCCGCATTGCGGTTTTATTTTTCTCTTCCGTTTTACGAATCCGGTATGCACATCCGCATTGCGGTTTTATTCTTTTCTTCCGTTTTACGAATCTAGTATGTACATCCGCATTGCGGTTTTATTTTTCTCTTCCGTATTACGAATCTAGTATTCACATCCGCATTGCGGATTTATTCTTCTCTTCCGTTTTACGAATCCAGTATGCACATCCGCATTGCGGTTTTATTCTTCCCTTCTGTTTTACGAGCTCTGTGTTCACATGTGCATTGCATGCTCATACATCTGTTTTCTGTCCCTACTCAAAACTCTTTACAGATCACAAACATCTCAGGTATTTGTTTTCAAGAGGTGCGCTTCACGATCCGATGTTTGGGTTAAAATGCATGAAAAGACAGAAAGAAAAAAACTAAGATAGAATAAAGGAAGAACAAGGGAAAAGGCAAAAATGAGAAAAAGGATAAAAAACGAAAGAAAGAAAGACAGATTGTTACAGAACATCTCAGGATACAAACATATTCGACTTAACGCATTTATAGCAACGAATTTTGTTGCCTCTGGCGATTGCTACTCGCATCCACGAAATCTGAATCTGGTTTTCACACATAGAAGTGTAGCGTATATATATGAAATTTAGGGTTGGGGTTAGGGAACGTGGCTTAAGGTTTTGGTCATTAAACTCATGATCGTAAGGCTATGAGTTCGAAAACCGTCGGCACGATGTGTCCTTAAGCAAAACACTTTTCTTCACGTTGCTCCAGTCTATTCAGCTAGCAAAAATGAGTAGTACCTTTATTTCAAAAGTTCAGCCCTGTCATATTCTGTATCACGCTGAATCACGCTGAATCTCCCTGAGAACTATGTTAAAGGTACGCGTGTCTGTGGAGATCTCAGCCACTTGCCCGTTCATTTCACGAGCAGACTGTTCCATTGATCGGATCACCGACTGAGTACCATTTACATATATGAAAACAATTACACACATGCGAGAATGGCGGAAGAGAAAGTTGCAACTTATCGAAGCCAACAAGAGAAACGAAGATTCTTCTGAAGGCGACTTTTATCCGACACGTTACTTTAAATCGCAAGTTATATTTAGCTTTATAGAGACTCGACATTGTTATTCTTTGGGTCACTTGCATATTTATGAAGGCTACCGTTATTAGTCTCTGGCTGCTTATTAACGAACTGGCGAAATTATTTACAATTAACACACACGTGCTCGCGCACGCAGACGCATTAATGTATATCTTCTCTCTAGTGTATTTATAAATATATGTACATATATACACGTATGTATGCATGTATCTGATCTCTTCTCATAGCAGGAAAATTCTTTCTTTTTAATCTCTCTCTCTCACTCTCTCTCTCTCTCTCTCTCTCTCCATATATATATATATATATATATATATATATATATGTGTGTGTGTGTGTGTGTGTGTGTGTGTGTGTGTATGTGTGTGAGTGTACGAGTTGACAGATAGACAGACGGACGGACAAACAAAGGCAAACATAAATATAAACATTTCTACTATAGGCACAAGGCCTGAAATTTTGGGAGAGGGGCCAGTCGAGTAGACCGATCCCAGTATGCAACTGGTACTTAATTTAACGACCCCAAAAGCCAAATTGACCCCGGCGGAATTTGAACTCAGAGCGTAGCGACGGGATAAACACCGCTGTGTATTTCACCCGGCGTGCTAACGATTCTGCCAGCTCGCTGCCTTGCAAAAAAAAAAAAAAAAAAAAAAAGAAGATAAATATAATGAACCAAGAGAAGGCAAGATAGGAACAGAGAACAGAAGAATTTGCGGAAAGAGAGAATGAGTGACAGAAAGAGAGAGAGAGAGAAAAAAACAGTCTGGAAGAAAGAGAAGGGTAAAAAGAGAGATATGTTGACAACAAAGCAGAATGATTAAAGAAACGCGAAAGTCTGACAGAATGAGTAAACCGAACTGCGAAAATAAAATGAAACACAGTTTAAAATAAATAAAATAAAATTAAAAGTCTTCGAGCGATGTCATGAGGAGGAAGGATCGAGAGAGGGGAATCAAAGAGAGGAGGAGGAGTGAATGGAAAGAGATGTTTTGTAGAGAAATGTTTTGGATTGGAGGTGGGTGTTTTAACAGGGATCTCTCCATGGGTGGGGCAGTGAAAGCTGAGGAATATTGTAATATGTCAAAACATTTCAAGCCAAGGCAAGATAAAGGGCAGTAGAAAAGAAGGGGCCGAAAAGAAACACGTGTTCCTTAGTAAAATTCTAAGAGTGGTAATGGAGACTCGCAGGACGATAACTTAACCCATTCTTTTAATTCTTCAGAATGGGTATAAAAATTCTATTTCCATGTCTCTGTCACATTTCTGGTGTTTATATACAGAACGAATTCATATGTAAACCTTGCACGTAGGGCAGTGCTGTTAAGGAAGCTTGCTTTGCCTCCGCCTGGTTTCTAGTTCAATCCCACCACACTGCACCTCAGCAAGTGTCTTCTACTAAAGACCCAGGTCGGCGAATGCTTTGTGAGGGAATTTGCTAAACGGAAACTGTGTGGAAGCCCGCCGTATATTTGTGTATATATGTATGTATGCATGTCATTATATGTCTATGTCATTATATATGTATATGTGCATGCGGGTTTTGTGTATGTATGTATGTGTGTATGTATATATATGTATGAATCTATGTGTATGTGTGTACCTTTGAGTTTGTACCCACACCGTTTGACAACAAGTGTTGGTTTGTAGTCTCTGTTACGAAGGGATTAGGCAAAAGAGACTGATGAAATAATTACCAGGCTTGAAAATAAATGCTGAGATCGAGTTTTTCGACTACAAACACAGAAAATCCCAGCATGGCCGCGGTCCAGTGACTACAAGAAGTAAAAGATAAAAGATAAGTCACTATATTCTGCCAATATATATCAGACTGAAGGCGGAGAGCTGGCGGAAACGTTAGCACGCCGGGCGAAATGCTTAGCAGTATTTCGTCTGTCTTTACGATCTAAGTTTAAATTCCACCGAGGTCGACTTTGCCTTTAATCTTATTGGTTTTACTGTCTTGTTTCGTTCTTACTGTCCTGTTCTTGTTACCACTTTTACCCCTCCGCAAAAAATCCCAAATTTTATTCAATTTGCTTTGCGGGAAGGACTGTTTCAACGAAATCGCGTCTTGTCCTTACCTTCGAACCGCGGAGGGACAACTGAAGAAAGGGAATATTCCTTGTGTTGTATGTCTTGTACTCTGTTTTTTCGTTGTTTGAAAAAAAAAGTTCGTTTCCATGTTTGTGCTTTTATGATTTCGTTTCTCATTGTGTTCAACGTTTTTTTTTATGTCCTGTCCCCATATATGCATGTATATATACATATAGATGTAGGTATGTACAAATATGTATGTATATATGCATATATTTATATATTATTTATATCATTATATGATCGAACGCCACGCATCCTTTTCCAAGTAAGTTTAACCTCTATATATTTATATATATATATGTATGTATGTATATATACACACAGATACGGCGGAAAACATTGTTCTACGCTTACTTTAACTTGAAAAGGTTTAAATTTTCTATTAATTGACATTTTTTTACGTTTCAGGTTCTAAAGAACTGTAACCTCGGTAAACGTAGCAAACTGACGACTCATTCTTCTGTTCTATTGGCAGAATCGTTAAGATGTCATACAAAAATAGTCTTTTACGTTCTGAGTTCAAATATCACTTAGGTCAACCGTGTTTTTCATCCCTCGGGGTTCAATAAAGTAAAGTACCACTCTCGTACTAGTAATTTATTTTAACGATTCGTCTCGAAATTGCTAAGATATTATTAGAAACAGCTTTTACAATACCAAAACACTCTATCTATCTATCTATCTATCTATCTATCTATCTATCTATCTATCTATCTATCTATCTATCTATCTATCTATCTATCAATCAATCAATCTCTCTATATATCTATTTATCTATCTGATCCTATGAACCCGGAAAAATTTAAAACAGAGAGTTACCTTCTTGCAAATAAATGTTAAATTGTGACATTATTGACCGAGATTACCATGGTCTTTTCCGTAGGCTTTTTTGTCCACGGATAAACCTTATCTGTTTCCCCCTTTCACATTTCTGTGATACACGATCCCTATTGATAATTTTTTATTTCTTTTTTACGATCCCTTTTGATCGAAAACCTTCTTTTATTTTTCTCCCCAAAAAGAAAAACTCTTCTTTGTAATTTATCCCCTCTGTGTTCAGCCCTGTGTGGCTTATAAAGAAACATATCTATCTATCTATCTATCTATCTATCTATCTATCTATCTATCTATCTTTCTATCTGTCTATCTTTCTATCTATCTATCTATCTATCTATCTATGTATCTATCTATCTATTTTTCTATCCATCTATCTATTTATCTATCTAGCTATCTGTCTTTCTATCTATCTATCAATCTATTTATCTATCTATCAATCTATCTATCTATCTATCTATCTATCTATCTATCTATCTATCTATCTATCTATCTATCTATCTATCTATCTAACTGTCTGTCTGTCTATCTATCTATCTACCAAAACATGGCATCTATTTACAATTATTTGGGATGAATTGACGGGAAATAATTTTCTTCGTGGTAGTTTTGCAATACAGCAACATCCTATTTTCACAAAAATCAAGTGACAAGATACGACCCGTCAGAAACGAGGCCCATATCGTGAGCATCTAGCTACAACTAACTCATCCAGCTGCAACGAGAAATCTTGACTAGAGTATTAAAACAATAAACAATTCAGAAAGTGTGATGACACAGCGTCTTCTTTTTTCTTTTTTCTCTCTCTTTTATGACAAGTAAAAGACTTCCAG
>NW_021835341.1:12500-15000 GCF_006345805.1 Octopus sinensis | reverse complement strand
GCCGATTCGAACGCAATACTTTATATAAGCAGTAAATTTCATTGTTCAAAGAACTGATTGAGGATTAGTATCAAGTATCCAGTAGTAATATAATAAAGACGCGAGATCTATATCTGTAGTTATGGCACCAAGACGTCTGGAGGAAAATCCGAGAGAAGAGCCTGTAAGATAAATCATCTATAAAGGATTAAATTAAAACCCCTTTCGTGTGCGGGATTCTTTTATTGTATTCATTCATTCATTTTCCCTTTAATGTATTTATAGGAATCCGATTTGGTCACGAGTCGGCAAAATCCTGAAATAGTTAGATCGAAAAATAGCGATACTCGCAATATCTTTTTCCATGCACACGTTCGTACACTCATACATATTTACAGATGTAAGTTTGTGTGTGAGTATGAATGTATGTGTGAGTGTGAATGTGTGTGTATGTGTGTGTGTGTGTGCGTGTGTGTGGCTGTGTGGTTAAGAATTTCACTTCGCAGTCGTGTTTTTGGTCAAGTCCTACATTACTATAGGAAAACAACATGCATAGACACGTCGCGTTTGTATTGTGAGTTACAGATAACACCAGAGAGTCAATCTCGTGGAGCCGATCTATGGATTCCCTGCAGATAAGGTTTACTGCATGTAATTTCACCACCAAATAACGAAGTCACGCAAAGGGCATTATGGCAGAGTACCCCATATCTGTGGTCCTGTTCTCAGATACCATGAATCTGCAAATAAAGGTGAGTGGAAATTAGTGTTGCTGATAAGTGATTGATATCACTGCAAGGACTTCAGGGATGAGGTAACACCCATAATTCAAGCAACATAGTAAACTTTGAGATCGACACAGAATATGATTGCATTGTCAAATGAGGTAAGATGAAAACAACAGTTTCAGCACTCGGGGGTCTGAGATTGCAACAGTTTACGCAAAATGGAATCCGACATCTTGAGAAGATGCATGATAATACTTTAAAGAAAATGGCGACGTCAAAAACATTCTACCCCGAGTAAGCAACCGGTTAAAGTTAGTTGACAATAGACTATTACTTGGTAGTTTTGAGATCTTGTGCTTTCAGTACGGTGTCTACCTAAGCTTCGATGACCATTCATGCTTCATGACTTTCTCAAGACTCGAGTGAAAGCATGGAGAGATGGTGCAGGAAATTCGAACAAAAATGCCAAGATGCTTCCACGCTTTCAGGTTCCATTGGTAGAGAAAGAGTTCAAAGTCACCAATGTAAAAAGCAGTCAGTATACTGATTCTAAAAGAGGGAAAGATTATGAGTCGAATATCTTCTATCATTATTTTATTCAATGGGAGAATAAAATCAACAGACACATATTACTGTCTGAAACGTGAGAATATTTTTATTCTTCCTCTCTTCCTCTTTCGCCCTTTTCAAACCTAGCCAGGCTCGTGGGCCCGGTTTCCCGGTTTCTGTGGCGTATGTGTTCCCCCCAGCTGGACGGAACGTCAGTCCATCGCAGCGTTACTCAAGAAGCAGGAAGAGAGAGTGAGAGAAAGTTGTGGCGAAAGAGTAGAACAGGGGTCGCCATCACCCTCTGCCGGAGCCTCGTGGAGCTTTTAGGGGTTTTCACTCAATAAACACACACAACGCCCGGTCTAGGAATCGAAACCGGAATCCTCCAACCGCAAGTCTGCTGCCCTAAACACTGGGCCATTGCACCTCCACTTTTGTTCTTCCTAGTAAACCTAAAATATTACCGTTACTCGCAAGTGATTATGACTTCGTAATTCCACTTATTGTTTTAAGTGCCTATGTTGCCGAGAGTTACCGTGGAAACAAAATTCTTTCATATGGTAAAAGGTGTAAAAACACCAAAGTTGCCTTGTACTTCTCTCTACCGTATTTCCAGACGCGCATTTCTGGCTCTTTAACCTTCCTCTATGGGAAATACCGAACAGAGAATTTTCCTCCTTGGTAACTACAGTGAATTTGCTTTTAGAAGTTAAAATATGTCACAATCACATTTAACTAACCTAAAGTTCGTTTACGGAGGCACATGGCCTAGGGGTTAGAGCAGCGGGCTCGTGGTCGAAGGATCGCGGGTTCGAATCTCAGACCGGGCGATGTGTGTGTTTATGAGCGAAACACCTAAACTCTACGCGGCTCCGGCAGAAGGTAATGGCGAACTTCTGCTGACTCTTTCGCTACAGCTTTCTCACACTTTATCCTCTTGCATCTTGCAGCTCATCCGCGACGGACCGGCGTCCCGTCCAGGTGGGGAACCTATACACCAAGGAAACCGGGAAACCGGCCCTATGAGTCAGGCGTGGCTCGAGAAGGAACATCGAAAGGTAGCTTATACTTAATCCACTGCTTGGCGCTGCTGTTGCTGCTATTATTAATCCAACCAAGCCACCCATTAGTGCAACTTAGTCGATGAAACTGACACTTTTGTTTTTTTTTTATTTTTGATGTTTTAATTAAGGCTACCTGTGTGAATTAGCCCAGGTTTATATCTTTTATCTCTTTTCTGTTTT
>NW_021835341.1:7500-10000 GCF_006345805.1 Octopus sinensis | reverse complement strand
TGGAAGAAGGTTTATGTTCCTATAACCTGTGTTAATTTTGCAGCCCTTTAACATGGAAGATAAGAAAGTTCATTTTCGACACGTGATGATTTGGGAACCAGACAAAAATTGCTGCAGCTCGGCTGGGATGTGTTACCCCACCCTCCATATTCACCAGATATTGCTCCTTCAGATTTCCACTTATTCAGGTCTCTGCAGAATGGTCTTAATGGTAAAAATTTCAATTCCCTGGATGACATAAAAAGATACCTTGATGAATTCTTTGTCATGAAGCCACCCCAATTCTGGGAAGATGGTATTTCCAAGTTAAAGGAAGGATGGAGACGCATTGTGCAACAAAATGATTCATATTTGGTGGATTAAAAATGTAATGGCAAGTATTTATTGACCTTTAAATTTCCTTTAAAAATCGACACAAACTTTCCGGACAACCCAATACATTATAAATAGACTTAAGCGATTTATCTTTCTATAGATGCGTCATCATTTTGTAATGAAGGTTTAAAAACACTTAGCACGTTTGAATTATACTAAAATATTTGGAAAGCGGGTCGATGTATGATTGTTATTTCCTATAGGAAATTGCATTAACAGCAGAAAGAAGAGAGAAAATAACTGAATTGATGCCTCTGTGTATATTGCAGAAATATAATTCTTTTTTTTTTTCTCAAATAAATTATACTTCATATTCGAGGCTCCGATGAAGCAAAAAGGTGTTATTTAGGCATTCAACTATGAGCCCATTACAGAGACAGCGGTAAGCTAATGAAGTTCATAACATAACCATCGTTTTTCCTGTGTTATTTCTTTTTCTGGTATAATGTTTTTCTGGGGCTAATTAACCGCAGCATTCGTCCTATCCCCTTGGACTGCCATCTTAGCTTGGCGATAACAATTAATATCCAGTACCGCTGCCGTAATCTCCTTTAGAGAGATTAGAAACATATATATATATACATATATTATATATAATATATATATATATATATATATATCTATATATATATATTATACACCACGCACGCACACACCACACACACACACGCACTCACACATATGTATATATATCAATGTATATATATATATATATATCTATATATATATATATAATATATATATATATATATATATATATATATATATATAATATATATATATATATACACATACATATCCATATATAAGTAGGTGTATACTATATTATATAAAGGTGTGTGTGCGTGTATTTATATATATGAACGCATAAAACACGTACAATATATATATATATATGCATATATGTATTTCTCTATATATATGTGTGCATGTGCGCGTGTGTGCGTATGTAAGTGTGTGTATATATATATATATATATATATATATATAAAGAGAGAGAGAGAGAGAGAGAGAGAGAGAGAGACTTACATATATATCTATATTTATATATCTATGTATATCTGTGTATGTGTGTTTGTGTGCGTGTTTGTATGTATGTATGTATGTATGTATGTATGTATGTATGTATGTATGTACATGCTGCTAGATGTTCAGAGGAGATAAAATGAAAGCCCTTCATTGTTTCGTGTGCGTCCTGTTTTGAAAAGAAGAAGAAGAAAAAAAAATAAAAGGAAACTAAAAAACAGAAGGAAAAATGGTTAAATGTAATTACTCGAAAATTAGAAAAAAAAAAATGGCGAATCTCTAATCAGCCCTGTCTGGGACCTCACTAGTGCATCTGGGCACCGCCCCGTACCTCGCTGAAAATCCTTGATAACATACTCCATCACCTCTCACTTCTACGTCAACATTCCATTTGTCAAACTGTATGTCACGAATCTCTTTTACTTAACACCAACATAATTATATTGCTTTTCTTTTCTCTTCTCTTTCCTTTACTTTCTCTTTTATCTGTCTTACCCCCCCCCTTCTTTCTTTTATTCCTCCATTATTTCTGTTTATGGTTCTATATACTTTCTTCCATCTTTATTTGTGTCCTCCTCTTTATTTTACGTTTTTGCTTCCCCCCGTAAAAGATATTCTACCTTGTGCCAATCCGAGAAATAATTGTTACAAAATAGCGAAATCCATATTATTATCCTTATCATTGTTGCGAGCCAAGAACCGTTAGTGGCGAGCTGGCAGAAACGTTAGCACGCTGGGCGAAATGCGTAGCCGTATTTCGTCTGCCGTTACGTTCTGAGTTCAAATTCCGCCAAGGTCGACTTTGCCTTTCATCCTTTCGTGGTCGATTAAATAAGTACCAGTTACGCACTGGAGTCGATGTAATCGACTTAATCCCTTTGTCTGTCCTTGTTTGTCCCATCTGTGTTTAACCCCATATGGGTAATAAAGAAATAGGTATTTCGTCTGCCGCTACACTCTGAGTTCAAATTCCGCCGATGTCGACTTTGCCTTTCATCCTTTCGGAGTCGATATAATCGACTTAATCCGTTTGTCTGACCTTGTTTGTCTTCTCTGTGTTTATCTCCTTGTGGGTAGTAAACAAATAGGTATTTCGTCC
>NW_021835341.1:0-2500 GCF_006345805.1 Octopus sinensis | reverse complement strand
TACATAGAGGTTTTAGGATAATGTCAATGAGGTCGCTCAGATGAAGTGTAGGACAGGCTGGACCAGCTCTAATGTGTCTTAGTTTAAGGTCTCTTGGTTGTAGTATGTAGTATGTATTCACTGCCTTGTTCTTTTATAGCATTTTGTATTTCTTCTCACTTGTGTATTTTACACGTTAAAAAATGTTGAAGTGTCCATTATACCTGCATTTACTGAGGTTTATTTTCATTTATTTTTTTCTATCGAACACATTTTTAATTATATTATATGTTTCTAAACGGTGAACCGGTTGTTTCGTTAGCACGCTAAGCGATAATACTTAGCGGCGTTTCTTCCGTCCTCACGTTCTGAGTTCAAATTCCGCCAAGGGCAGCTTTGCTTTCATCCTTTCGGCGTCGATAAAATAAGCACCAGTCGAGTATTGCTGGTCGATGTAATCGACTTATACCCTCTCCTGAAATTGCTAAACCTGTGCCAAAATTTGAAATCAATATTATGTAAGCCTTTATGATTTCTTTTTCAAAAAAATTATTTTAGGGAGGTCAGTGGTCCAACGATGGAAATGACAGTGCACTGCCCTCTTCCGATGTCGAAACTGATCCTTCATCTTCTGGTGAGTTCGATGTCTCCGCAACTATTGATTCAAAATGAAAACCATTCGAGAAATACAAAGAAGTACGTGTTCTCTACATTTTCTGAAAATTCAAGTAATGCTACTTTGAAATACAGTAGTGTGAAGCTCCATAAAAACATGATTGTTATTTCTAGCTAATTGAGCGATCACGTTAAAGTATACTTGTTATCTTCTTTCTTCTTTTGCTTTAGTCATTGGACTGCTACCAACATCGATTGTCATGCGATGCTGGGGGGGGACAAACACACACACACGCACATACATGCATACATACATACATACATACATACATATATATATATATATATATATAAATTAAATTAGAGATAAAACCACTTTTAGGCAACTCAAACAGTGATAGACATAAACCAAAACATAAAAAAACAAAAAAACAAATATAATTAATATAATATATAATATATAATTTATATTCAATTTATATTTATACTGTGAAATTAGATTTAATCCTAAATTAATTTTTCCCTGTAAGTTTGGATATACTCCCTATTATTATTATTATTATTATTATTATTATTATTATTATTATTCAGTAATTTTTATTTTTATAGCGTGCTTTCACTTCACTACCGAGCGCAGCTCTGTGTGCCTTGGGTATGTGTTGTGATTTGTTGTGATGCTCTGATGGTTATTGTATGGAAAGTGTTCTGCGTAGGATGTGTGGCAGTGCCTGGTACTGCAATTTTCTGTATGTTATATGTGTTGTAAGTCCTGGTGTTTTTGTTATGTATGTCTGAATATTTTTTTATCATGCCTAATGCACCTACTATGATAGGAATTGTTTCTGTTTTCAGATTCCACTCTAGTTACCTCTTTTCAGGTCTTTGTATTTTGAGAGTTTCTCCATTTCTTTTAGAGACACGTTGTCATCTGCCGGTATTAACATCAATTAGAAAGCATTTTTTTTTCTTCATGATCTCTGACAACTATATCTGGTCTGTTGGCCTTAATTTCTCTATCTGTGTATCGCATATCCCAGAGTATGGTTGCTTTCTCGTTTTCTGCGACCTTTTCTGGTGTGTGCCTATACCATCTTTTTTTCTGTTGTTATTCCATAATGTTGGCATAGCTTATTATTATTATTATATATTATTATTATTATTATTATTATTATTATTACTATTATTGTTATTATTGTTATTATTATTATTATTATTATTATTATTATATTATCATATTATTATTATATATATATATGTGTGTATATATATATAATATATATATATATATATATAATATATATATATATATATATATATATATATATATATATATTATATATACGACAGGCGCTTTCAGTTTCCGGCTTTGATCGCCTCTTGGCTATAGCAGAAGACACTTGCCCCAAGTGCCAGGCAGTGGGATTGAACCTGCCACCTGCCCCCAAAAAAATCATGTGGATGAGAACCAAACTTCTTATCACACAGCTATACATAATTACTCTAAAATAATTATCCTAAGTCAATAGAAGTTCAATCGAATATTTATTTACTTTAATCTTCATCTTATTTACTCGCTTGTTTACCTATTTCGATTGTTTTAATTAGTTGCTGTCTACTAATCAGCCGGAACACCTGTCGACTGCTTTAATTTAAAAAATGACAAAAATGACAGTCTTTTACGACGATCAGAAAGGCAATAAAGAAGCAAACTGGAATATTTGGAAAGTGAAAGTCATTCCAGGTGCCCAGTGATTGTGCCGAGTCATTTATCATTAGTTTTTGTTTGTTTGTTTATAGGTAATTTGAATTGTCTTTTCCTTCCTTCATATATCCTTCTGTTGGTTTATTATTTTTTGTTTGGTTTTTTCTTCTTTTTCCTTGTTTATCTAAAATTCCTATTGTTTGC
>NW_021835340.1:35000-41651 GCF_006345805.1 Octopus sinensis | reverse complement strand
TGTTTCAATCATTGGACTGCCGCCATGGTGTGACTTCGACTTGACGTGTTTACTCCAAAAAGTCGATAGCGTTATCTATATATTATTTTAACGTCTCATACTTATTCTATCGAACTGTTTTGAAGTACGCCGACACAGGAGTGGCTGTGTGGTAAGTAGCTAAGCGCAGGAGTGGCTGTGTGTTAACTAGCTTGCTTACAAACCACATGGTTCCGGGTTCAGTCCCACTGCGTGCCACCTTGGGCAAGTGTTTTCTACTATAGCCTCGGGCCGACAAAAGCTTTGTGAGTGGATTTGGTAGAGAGAGACCGTCGTTTGTATATAAATATATATATGTTTGTGTCTTTCTGTGCCTGTGTTTTTCCACCCAACGTCGCTTGACAACCGATACTGTTGTGTTTACGCCCCTGTAACTTAGCAGTTCGGCAATAGTGACCGATACAGTATCATGGTTCTGGGTTCAGTCTCAATGCGTGACGCCTTGGTCAGGTGTCTTTTACTATAGCCTCGGGCCGACCAAATCCTTGTGAGTGGATTTGGTAGAGGGAAACTGAAGGAAGCTCGTCGTATATATGTATGTATATATGTGTGTGTTGTTTGTGTGCCTGTGTTTGTCCCCCCCACCTCAACATCACTTGACAACCGATGCTGGTGTTTTTAAGTCCCCGTAACTTAGCGGTTCGGCAAAAGAGACTAATAGAATAACACGGTTCCGGGTTCAGTCCCACTGCGTAATACCTTCGGCAAGTGTCTTCTACTATAGCCTCGGGCCGACCAAAGCCTTGTGAGTGGATTTGGAAGGCGGAAACTGAAAGAAGCCCCCCGTATATATGTACTTTATGTTAACTGTCTTATTTTCCATTTATTTCTCTTTTTGTTTTCGTATTTCATCTTGTTTAATGTTGGTGATGTCCTCTGTACCCAGATATGCATGTATGTATATATAATATATATATATATATATATATATATATGATATATCACTAGCCACTACACATTCTTTATTTTCTCTCCTTGTTTCTTTCTGTGTTCCTTTCTGTGGAAGAGCGTAGGCTCGAAACGTTAAAGACTTTTTCACTTCCCGAGCGATAAACTAATACATCTGTTTGTTGTCTACACCACCTGTCTTCGACTTTTGTTTATTTTTCTGTGAATTCTCCATATATATATATATATATATATATATGGTGTGTGTGTGTGTGTGTTTGTTTGTGTGTATCTATAATAATAAATAAATGCGCTTTTTAAAGCCTAGCCAGGCTCATGGGCCCGGTTTCCCGGTTTCAGTGGCGTATGTGTTCCCCAGCTGGATGGGACGCCAGTCCTTCGCAGCGTTATTCATTTTTGCCAGCTGAGTGGACCGGAGCAACGTGAAATGAAGTGTTTTGCTCAAGAACACAACGTGTCGCCCGGTCCAGGAATCGAAACCACAATCTTACGATCATGATGCTGACACCCTAACCACTAAAACACGCGCTTCTACATATACATAATACATACATACATACATACATACACACACTCACAAACAAACACACACACACACTTCTATTATATATACATTTGTACGAAATCTAGTATTTACCTCATTGCAGGGAGTGGTTTCGATCTTCGGACTTTAAGGTTATCAGCCGAGCACCCACCCTCCCACCGCTTCACTGTATTCCACGAGGAATTTACACAAATACATAAAGTAAGTATTATTCCTTACACTGTCCGTTCTCGGTTACATCACTTCCATTACATCATCTATCATATGTTACTTATTTATTTATTTATTAGCTATGCACTTCTTTGCGTTGAACTGTTTCAAATGTACAAAACATGGTAACTACGCAATCCCTGTTGCGGCACTGAGACGTTAATTTACTTATTGAACGGCGTCATTTCACTTTAACCGATATTCCGAGAGTCACATTTGATAAAGCACATGTATAAATCATCTAAGCGTTGCAAAGTCTTCTGGGTGTCTCTTCATTTACCATTTGCAGATCAGCCAGAAAGAAATCAATTCTACTAATACTTCTCTAGCGCAGCATAGCAAACGAGCTAGACGAGATTTCTAACGGCACAACTGTCGCGAAATGCTACAGTCATTAGATATGTTGCATGGAATCTCTCCCGTTTGTTATGAATTACTATGCTCTGATTTCAAACCCTACCGTGGCCAACACTACTTTTTATTTTTATCTATTAAAATCCCACCCTTTCACAATTTTTTCAAATTTGCATATTCAGTCTTTAATTTTCATTTGCTCAATTTTACGTTTTTGCTTAGCTTCCCCTGATTTATTCACATAGTCGCAGGAGTGGCTGTGTGGTAAGTAGCTTGCTTACCAACCACGTTGTTCCGGGTTCATTCCCACTGCGTGGCACCTTGGGCAAGTGTCTTCTACTATAGTCTCGGGCCGACCAAAGCCTTGTGAGTGGATTTGGTAGAAGGTAACTGAAAGAAGCCCGTCCTTTATATATGTATATATATATGTGTATGTGTCCGTGTATGTTTGTGTGTCTGTGTTTGTCCCCCTAGCATTGCTTGACAACCGAAGCTGGTGTGTTTATGTCCCCGTCACTTAGCGGTTCGGCAAAAGAGACTGATAAAATAAGTACTAGGCTTTCAAACAATAAGTCCTGGGGTCGAGTTGCTCGACTAAAGGCGGTGCTCCAGTATGGCCGCAGTCAACTGACTGAAACAAGTAAAAGAGTAAAAGAGTAAAAGAGTATACAGTAATGCCTCACTATACGAGTTCATTTCCTCCTGGAGACCTCTCGTAAAGCGATATCTCGTAAAATAGAGCAATATTTTTCCATTGTAGCAGTGTTATAAATCGTAATTCGTTCCCAGGATAACATTTTGCCTATAAATTGTATAATACTCGTATATAAATGGCAAAAGTAGAATGTAAGGAAAACAAGAGTAGAATGTAAAGAATTTTTAATGTAAAGTAAAAAGAATATATATAATAAAAAATATTATTATTATTATTATCGTTTTCTGAATCACTTTTCCCTTACACTAGACTCGCGCACACCATCAATTGTAGACGGGATCGCCGATTCACAAGCACTCGTAGACGGACTTGTAGATTTCTTTTTAAAAAACAAATCTAGTTTTTTTATTAGAAAAAGCTTTTATTCCGTCCCTATATGCAGTTGTGTAGAATTCGTCAGAACCAATGTTGCCACATGTTGTGACGTTGCCACGTACACAACATGGCTTTTTAGCCATTTTATATTTATTATAAAATAAAATTCGTATACCCGGTGTATCGTAAATCGGGTTCTTGGAAAGTGATGTATTACTGTACAATACTTTACTCTCTTCTTTCACCTTCCCAACCGTTTCTACTAAAGGCGTTACCTTTTTTCTTCTCTATACAAGTCCATAAATACGTTGCCTGAGACACACCAGCATCTCATCCTTTCAGGTTCGCTAAAAATATAGGCTAATTTCGAGTGATGAATTGACGAAATTACAAAGGATATCAAACTCGAAGCCTTTGCGTTCAAAATTCCCTTCAGGATCGAAAAAAAAACCCACTGCAAGATGATAGATTGGTGGAACACTAAAGACGTTGAAATGGGTTTTGGTTTGCAGGAACAACTGCGCTTCGAAGACTCATATTGTCGTTTAATGCTCGAAATGAAGGGTAGATGGACAGCCGACAACTGATGAAGGGTCGTACTTTATGCTAATTGTCTTGTTTTCCATTTGTTTCTCTCGTTGTTTATGTATTTTGTTTTCGTATTTCATGTTGTTTACTGTTGGTGATGTCCTGTGTACCCAAATATGCATGTGTTGTGTGTGTTGATATTATATATATATATATATATATATATATATATATATATATATATATATATATATATATATATATATATATATATATGTATGTATGTATGTATGTATATATGTATGTATACGTATATGTATATGCTGAAATTCAAATTCTGCCATTACTTACGCGTGTGAGGGTTTTGATCTGTTGGTCAATTCAACACCACCATCTGGCACGATGTGCCGACGAGTTCTGGCTTTGGGTAAAAAAACACACTGGAAGATCAGTTAACTGTGATATTATTCAACGTATTCCCCTCTGAGATTCACACACCAACTACAGCGGTCCTTCAGTTTTTTTAAGTCCTGTAAAAGAACACTGAATGCTGGGCCTCAAACCAGGTTTTTATGTTCCCCTTATAGCCAGGAGCGATTCAACACTCTCTCGTACGCATCGTTAGTACGCTCCATTTTGTTATAACAGTCCTGGCCAGATCACTAGCATACAGATCACTTCTCTTTACACCCACTTGTCTCAAAAGTCTTTAAAGGATCAAGGAACACCCCCTTCATGTTCCTGACAAAAATATCTCACCCCACCTCAGATAAAACATCCAGCGTTCTGATAAACATATTTGGAGATAAAAAAATAACACTGGAAACCTACGCTATACACACCCCGCCACTAATTTTTCAAATCACTCAGGTACTCTTATAAAATTTTACTTGTCTTCGAAAAAAAAATGGCAACGTGAAAACACTATGGAAGTTTAGCAGACAGAGAGAGAAAAAGCACCAGATAGCAGAGAATAAGACAGACACAAGGCTTCCATAACAATACTGAACTAATTAACGACAAAGTGGTACCAACTGATTACAATGTTTTGCAAAAGTTAGCTGGAAAGCTAAAGAATTTACATCGAACTGTCTGTAATGCTAAAAATATTTTGGCAGTTAAAGAATTTGTCCATCATAGCATTTGTAATTGACACAAATGGAATCGTTAGAATGGTTCGTACACAACCGTTTATGTGTAAACACGTTAATGGAGAGATTAGTTACTGGAGACGCCATGCCGTCTTTATCGAGGAAACAACGGATTAGTGAGTGTGTGGTTATAGTTTAGATAACAATTAACTTATGGGATGGTCATGTTTGGAATTCGTTTTCCTAGAGAGGTACTGGATCGGGGTTGATATGATGCTAAATAATAAAGAATACGTTCCAGAAAACAAAAATGGTAATGTATTTTGTTTATATTTTTATGGTATTCTGAAGTGGAGTGCTGGTAGAATTGTTAGCGCACCGAATAAAATGTTTAGTAGTGTATCTTCCAGACTTACGTTATGAGTTCAAATTCTGCCACGGTCAACTTGATATTTCATTCTCTTAGGGTCGGTGAAATAAATACCATATGAACATTGGGATCTATATAACCGACTGTACCCCTCCCCAAAATTTTCAGGCCTGGTACCCATAATAGAAAGGGCTGTTAATATTATCCTTAAGGTGGTTTTCTGACAGAGTCGTTAGCACGCTGGACGAAATGTTTACAGGTACATCTTACAGATTCGCTTCCCGAGTTCAAATTCCATCGGGTCAACTTTGCCTTCCGTCTTTTAAAAGACGATGAACTAAATACCTATTTCTTTACTACCCACGAGGGGCTAAATACAGAGGAGACAAACAAGGAGAGACAAACGGATTACGTCGATTACATCGACCCCAGTGCGTAACTAGTACTTAATTTATCGATTCCAAAAGGATAAAATGAAAAGTCGACCTCGGTGGAATTTGAACTCAGAACGTAACGGCAGACGAAATACGGCTACGCATTTCGCCCGGCGTGCTAACGTTTCTGCCAGTTCGCCACCTTATGAACTAAATACCGGTTGAGTACTGGAATAGATATAAAAGACTGAAGCCTTTCCCAACATTTCAAGCCCTGGGCCTATGATAGAAAGGGTTATTACCGCCACCAAGGAAGGAGGTTATGTTTTCATCGGTGTTGGGTTGTCCGTCTCTCTGTCTGTGTGCAAAATAACTGAAAATGTTGTAAATGGTATTTGATGAAACTTTCAGGAAAAGTTTATAATGACACAAGGAACAGTTGATGAACTTTTGGTAGTGATCCAGGAATTTTTATGGATTCTTGAAGGATTTTTCATTTGTTATATTTACTTTACATGAAGTATTACAATGTTACGTTCTTTGATTATCACCCTGGCGAGTGGTGGTGGTGATGGTGGTGTTGGTGGCGGTGGTAGTAGTAGTAGTGTAATGATGCCGTTGGTAGTGGTAATGATGGTGGTGGTGGGTGGGTGTTGGTTGTGGCGATGGTTATGGTTGTGGTGGTGGTGAGGTTTGGTGACTGTTGGCGGTAGAGGTAGCGTTGATGGTGATGGTGATGGTTGCGGTGCGAATATTGTGGTGTTGGCGTTTGCTATCCTATTGTTAATGGTGACGATGGTAGTGGTGGTGATAAAATGGTCGTGTTTGCGGTGGTAGTAATGACGGTAGCGGTGGCCTTATTTGTGGTGTGGTGGTGGTGGTGGTTCCGATGATCGTAATGATGGGTGATGATAATGATAATGATGAGTGTGGCAGTGGTGGTAATGACGACGATGGTGCTGCCGCAGCAGCAGCAGCGGCGGGGGCGGGAGCAGTGGCGGCGCCTGGCGATGGGGATGTTGGTGGTTTGTAATAAGGAATGTGTTAACACCGATACCACCACCATTTTAATAATGGTGGTGGCTTCGGTGCTAGTAATAAGGGCAACGGTTGCAAGTGTCACGATAAAGATGGTGATGGAGATACAAGATTTATAATTAAGTGGTTGTAGCGGTTGTTTTGGCAGTCGCAGAAACAATAAT
>NW_021835340.1:20000-25000 GCF_006345805.1 Octopus sinensis | reverse complement strand
GTATGAAAGGCAAAGTCGACCTCAGCGGAATTCGAACTCAGAACGCAGCGGCAGACGAAATACCACAAAGCATTTCGTCCGGCTTGCTAACGTTTCTGCCAGTTGCATCATTGCCATATACTTTATGTTGCCCGAGGCTAGCTTGAGACTTGTGCTAAAAAAATACACGTATGTGGAAAGTAGACGAACTTCTGTGTAAATTTTTAAAATTACAAAGTTATAACTCGATGTGTCTGAGGTTCGGATACTTATCTATCCTTGAAATACTGAATAACACACAGGATATTAAATTGGACGTGTAATCCAAAGTTGTGCCATTGTCATACTCTCTGTGTTGCACCGATTCTAGCGTGAGACTTGTGCTAAAAATTACACGTGTCTACGGAAGGTTGACGAACATTCCTGTAAATTAAAAATAATTGCAACTTGTCACTCGATGCGTCCAAGTGTCTATCGAAGGCGGCGAGCTGGCAGAAACGTTAGCACACCGGGCTATATGCTTAGCGGTATTTCTTCTACCGTTACGTTCTGATTTCAATTTCCGCCGAGGTCGACTTTGCCTTTCATCCTTTCGGGGTCAATTAAATAAGTACCAGTTACGCACTGGAGATCGATATAATCGACTTAATCCGTTTGTCTGTCCTCTCTGTGTTTAGCCCCTTGTGGGTAGTAAAGAAATAGGTATTTCGTCTGCCGCTTCGTTTTGAGTGCAAACTCAGTCGAGGTCGATTTTGCTTTTCATCCTTTCGGTGTCGATAAATTAAGTACCAGTTACGCACTGGGGTCGATATAATCGACATAATCCGTTTGTCTGTCGTTGTTTGTCCTCTCTGTTTAACCCCTTGTGGGTAGTAAAAAAATGGGTATTTCGTCTGCCGTTACGTTCTGAGTTCAAATTCCGCAGAGGTCGACTTTGCCTTTCATCCTTTTGGGGTCTATTAAATAAGTACCAATTACGCACTGGGGTCGATATAATTGACTTAATCCCTTTGTCTGTCCTTGTTTGTCCCCTCTATGTTTAGCCCCTTGTGGGCAAGAAAGAAATAAGATTCTATCGAGGAAATAATCTGCCACGTATGTATTCTTGATATACTGAGTAACACACAATTTATGATATACTTTGTATTGCACTGATTCTAAGAATTGCATTCAAAGCTACACCTGTCTGCGGAAGGTGGGAAGCTCCGTGTAAATTGAAAAACGTACCACTTATCACACGACACGATACGTTCAAGTTCTTGCCCAAGAATAATATCAAGGATAGCAAGGATAGATGTTTGTGTAATAAGCAACCACGTTCAGGTGAATTCAATGAACGGGTAATTCCTTTGATCAGGCTCGTCGAATCCGACGGAGAACCATCCATTATTGCTATTGCTCTTTTCTGAGGTTATTATTGTTGCTGTTCTTCTTCTTCTTCTTCTTCTTCTTCTTCTTCTTCTTCTTCTTCTTCTTCTTCTTCTTCTTCTTCTTCTTCTTCTTCTTCTTCTTCTTCTTCTTCTTCTTCTTCTTCTTAAGTCTTGTTATTTCCTATAAAATGGAAAGAATAACAAAACAAAAAGACATTTGATGGGAATAAATTTTAGCTACGTTCGATTTTATAGCAATGAGATTCTTAATAGAGAGTTGCTGCTACTACTACTACTGCTACTACTGCTGCTACTGTTGCTGCTGCAGTTCCTACCGTTCCTGTTGCTGTTGTTGTTGCTGCCGTCTTCATTGTTATTGATGCTGCTGTTATTATTACTACTGCTATCACTCTTATTTTTATAGCTATCCTTATTATTATTACTACTATTCTTAAGTTTCTTGTTGTTGTATTAATTACTGGCAATGTTCTTGTTATTGTAGTTGTTATTGTTGTCGATCTTATTGTTTCTCTTTTTGTTGCCGTTGCTGTTATTGTTATTGTTATTGTCGTTGTTATTGCTCTTATTATTACCATTTGTATTCTTGTTACTCTTGTTGTATTAATTAGTGGTAAGGCTGTTGTTGTTACAATCATTATTCTCATTACTACTACTGTTGTTGTTGTTGTTGTTATGACAGTTATTACAGTTGTTGTTGCTGTGGTTATTCTTAGCCACTTTTTAATATTGTAGTTATCATCCATTATTATTTTTACTATTATTATTATTATTATTATTATTATCATTATTATTATTATTATTATTATTATTATTATTATTATTATTATTATTATTTTATTATTATTATTATTATTATTATTATTATTATTATTATTATTATTATTATCATTATTATTACTATTGTCATTATTATTATAATTATTATTATTGTTATTATTATTATTATTATCATCATCATTATCATCATCATTATTACTATTATTATTAATATTAATAATATTACTATTATTATCATTGTAATATCATCATCATCATCATCCTTATTATTATTATGATTATTCTTATTATCCTCATCATCCCCATCATCCTCATCATCATCCTCACCATCATCCTCCTCCTCCTCATCATCCTTATTATTATTATTATTATTATTATTATTATTATTATTATTATCATTATTAACTTTAGGTGTTGTTGTCGTTGTTGTTGTTGTTGCTGTTCTTGTCGTTGTTATTGCTATTGCTTTAATTATCATTTCTCTTGTTGCTGCTGCTACTGCTATTGTTGTTGTTGTTGTTTGCGGTGGTAAAGTTGATTGTGGCGGTGGCCTTTACAGTGAAGATGGTTGCAGTGACGGTTTCGGCGGTGTACTTTATTTTCTGATGACGCTGGTACAATTGTTGTTGATGACAGTGACTGTTCTGGTGATGGGAATCACGGCGACCACGATATTGTTGTCGTTGCTGTTGTTGTTGTTTTCTTGTTCTTCTTGTCGCTCTTCCCTCCGTCTTCTTCGAGGCGTTATTGTTATTCCTAGCGATGTTTCCGTGTTGTCCAACATTTGTTGCCGTTGCAGTTCTTGTTGTTGTTGTTTTCGCCGTTATATCCTTTTGTGTTGTTGTTGTTGTTGTTGTTGTGTCTATTGTTTATTGCTGTTATAGTTGTTGCGGTGGTGGAGGCGTAAGTGGTGGTGGTGGTTGTTGTTGTTGTTGTTTGGGAAATTGTATCAGTTATTTATAGAAAAACATTATTAAAACAGCTTCTTGTATTGTGCTGACCAAGAACAATGGCAAATAAATCTGTAGTAAAGATGGTTGTTGTTCTGGTGGAGATGGTGGTGGAGGCTGTGCTGGTGGTGGAGGTGGTAGTGGTGGTGGTCGTCGTCGTATTAGCCGGGGTAGTGAAGGTGGTGGTTGTTGTTATTGTGATGGTAATGGTAGTAGTGGTGGTGGCTGTAGTAGAGGCTGTGGTGATGGAGATGAGCTAGTGGTGGCGGTGTTCGTGCTGATGGTGGTCGGAGTACTGGCAGTGGTAGATATTGTGGCGGTGGTTGCGATGGAGCTGGTGGTGGTGGTAGTGCTGCTGGTGGAGTTTGTTGCGACGGGTCTAGTGGTGGTGAAGGTACTGCCATATGATAGTTATTGTGGTAGTTGTTGTAACTGTGATCAATGTGATGGTTGTGGTTGTGGTGGTGGTTGTGGAGCTGGTACAAGTGGTGATAACGGTAGTTGACGGGGTACTGGCTATGGTGGTTAACGTGGTAGTTGTTATTGGGGGCTAATTTTGACAGATGGTCGACGGAGTACTGGTTATGACGGATATTGATGTTGTTTTTGTTGTTGTTGTGATGCTGTTGATGGTGGTGGCGATACTAATATCGGTGATGATGCTGTTGCTAGTGGCAGCTGGGGTGGAGGGTAATCAGGCGGAGAGCTGGCAGAAACGTTAGCACGCCGGGCGAAATGCTTAGCGGTATTTCGTCTGCGTTACGTTGTGAGTTCAAATTCCGCCGAGGTCGACTTTGCCTTTCATCCTTTCGGGGTCGATAAATTAGGTACCAGTTACGCACTGGGGTCGATGTAATCGACTTAATACCTATGTCTGTCCTTCTTTGTCCACTCTGTGTTTAGCCCCTTGTGGGTAATAAATAAATAGGTTAGTGGTGGTTGTGGTGTTTGTTGTAGTGGAGTGGTGGCGATGATAGTGATTGTTGTGGTGGCTGTCGTGGTTATAGTGATAGTAATGAAAATGACGTGGTAACGGTACTGATGATGATGATGACGAGGATGATGACAATGATGATAACGATGACGAAGATGATGATGATGAGGAGGAGGATGATGATGACGATGATGATGATGACGATGATAATTATGATGATGATGATGATGATAATGATGATGATGATGATGATGATGATGATGATAATGATGATAATGATGATGATGATGACGATGATGAAGATGATGATGATAATGCTGACGACGACGACGACGACGGTGGTGGTGGTGGTGGTGGTGATGAGGATGATGGTCGTGGTAGCAGTATTAACGGTGGTGGCAGTGTTCGCAATGGTGCTGATGAAGTTGTTGCTGGTCGCAGTAGTGATGGTCGTGGTTGTACCGAAAGCAGCAGCAATGGGAGTGGAAGTGAAAGTGATTGTGGTGGGTATAGTCATGCTATTCGAGGTAGCAGCAGTGGTGATGTTTGTTGCATTGGTGGTGGTGGTGGAGGTGGTGATGACCGTTGGTAGAAGCATTGGCGGTGGTTGTAGTAGTAGTGCTTGTGAAGGTGGCGGTGGTGGTTGTGGTAATGTTAGTTACAATGATGATCACGATGATGATGACGACGATGATGAGGAGGATGACGACGATGTGAAGATAATAGTTGTGTTGATGTTGTTATTGGAGGTGGTGGCGATAGTGGGGGAACACATTAGTAATAATGACAGAGATAGTAGTTGCTGTTGTTGTTGTTGTCGTAGTAATAGACGTAGTAGTAGCTGTAGCAACAGCAGCAGCAGTGGTACTAGTAGTAGTAGTTGTTGTTGTTGTGGTCGTGGTAGAAGTAGTGGCCGTGACGATGGTGGTGGTGGTTATAATGATCGTAGATTGTAGAGTTTTAGCAGCA
>NW_021835340.1:5000-15000 GCF_006345805.1 Octopus sinensis | reverse complement strand
AGCAATTTGCATATTTCCTAAGCGCATGCTCAACCAGAACACACGCTTACGGAATGAAAACAAACAGGTGATAGACATTATATTGGGTTGTCCGGAAAGTTCGTGTCAATTTTTAAAGGGAAAAAATGGTCAATAAATACTTGCCATTACATTTTTAATCCACCAAATATGAAGCATTTTGTTACACAATGCATCTCCATCTTTCCTTTAACTTGAAAATACCCTCTTCCCAGAAAGATGGAGATGCGTTGTGCAACAAAATGGTCCATATTTGGTTGAATAAAAATGTAATGGCAATTATTTATTGACCTTTTACTTTCCTTTAAAAATCGGCACGAACTTTCCTGATAACCCAATATATATATATATATATGTGTGTGTGTGTGCGTGTGTGTGTACACACATATATGTGTGAATAACGGCACACACACACAGACTCCGTTTGCGTGTTATGTGACAACTTCTATACTGCCGTATCTACTACGTCGCCAAAGCAGCGTCAGTATTTTAACATTATAAGCATGTGTAATTATGTCTTCCCTTATTGTTCATATGTATTCAAATAAATGGTAACATTCATGGTTATGTTACCGTTCAAAGCAAAGACGAAGAATTCAGCGAGATGAAAGTATTGCAAGTCCTTTTCGAAGAAAATATCAGTCAGTACAAGAGGTTCATAAAACGGACTACGGGGGATTTCTTCGGCATCGGAAAAAGGAGCTGCAAATTGACCGAAAAAACACAATGAATATAATTTGGAATAAAAAAGAGAATCAGGTACAACACAAACATGGAATAATTAAATGTGATTGTGTGTATGTATGTGTGTGTCTGCATGTGTGCACGCGCATGTACAGTATATGTCGGTTTTGGTGAGTGTGTATATATGTATCGGTGAGGTAATCAGATGAGATGCAACGCTATAAATGATGAGCGCTTTAATTAAACATTGCAAAATTTATTAGTTACAACTCACCATCAAGATATGCTTGGTCAGGTCCGTCTGAGCAATCGTCAGAACGGTCTGAAAAGAAAAAGAGAACGAATAAATAATAGCAATGCCTCGCACACTCTTGAGTATGTAGATACACACCGATCCACGCGCACACAGATATACCTACCACGCAGATAAGCACGTACATAGGCATTTACACGCACCCACACGCAGAGATCATTGTAGCAAAGATAAAAAATATGAGTACTATTTGTGTGTGCGTTTGTGTATGAACATTTGTATGTACATATATATATATATATATATATATATAGTTATCGCCATACTAATATGGTAGTCTATAAATATAAGACTAAAGCTGTCGCTGATTAGCTCCAAGAGGCCATCGCTTCTAGCTAACTATTTGACACACGAACCTGCGTCCATTATAATATCCAGTAACGCTGCCGTAATCTCCTTTAGAGAGACTTAGTAATTTAATATTTGTATTATAGATATATATATATATATATATAATATATATGAATGAAAGTTTGAAAAGATGTTTATTTACTTTACCGGTTTCACTCTTTGGAAAAGATTGTCAAAAGTAACATGTAAAAGTTTGGTTGTGTTAATTATTGGTTGTCACAAAATACTACAATACATATATACATTCTTTGGTAACAAGAACATGTCAAGAACATAAAAAAGATTAACAAGTTCATTAAAATATTGGGCACAAAAATATTACAACATATTCTTTTATTCTTTTACTTGTTTCAGTCATTTGACTGCGGCCATGCTGGAGCACCGCCTTTAGTCGAGAAAATCAACCCTGGGACTTATTCTTTGTAAGCCCAGTACTTATTCTATCGGTCTCTTTTGCCGAACCGCTAAGTGACGGGGACGTAAACACACCAGCATCGCGGTTGTCAAGCAATGCTAGAGGGACAAGCACAGACACACAAACATATACACACACTTATATATATACATATATACGACAGGCTTCTTTCAGTTTCCGTCTACCAAATCCAATCACAAGGCATTGGTCGGCCCGAGGCTATAGCAGAAGACACTTGCCCAAGATGCCACGCAGTGGGACTGAACCCAGAACCATGTGGTTGGTAAGCAAGCTACTTACCACACAACCACTCAAGAAAATATTAAAGATAGTTTCCAGAAGGAGTTATTAAAAAGTTCAGTGGAATATTGGTATCTCAAGAAGCCATAAGAATCAAACTATTAAGAATGCATGTACAGAATCAAATTCAAGTTGCTGAAACATGTAATATACCACCGACGCTATATTTTGATCAATCATAATAGGCCCGAACGCTGAAACACGCAGACTCAAAAACTTTTTAGATATATTAATGAAAGCTATTTTAAAATACAAACCAATTTGTGTAAGGGACGATCTGAACCTGCTAAACCATCTCCCAAATCCATAAATAATGATGCCAATATTGTATCATTTGATGTGGTAAATCAATTCCATACCAATACGGACTTGAGGAAATAAATTTTTGGCTTCAGAAATTCTATCATGAGATTCCAGACAATTGAAATGAGTTTTGTCATTGAAGGATTAAAGTTTTTGACTTCGATGGCAATATTTACAAACAAATATGTGGAACTGGGATGGGGACAAAAGTTGCTGCAACTTACGCCAATCTAGTCAAGGCATATATGGAGGTCTCACCAGATGAATCTAATCTAAATTAAAATATGGCCTGAACTTCCACAAATATTTACTAGAAAATTGGAAACGTTACCTAGATGACTGCCTAATCCTACGGACGCACACATTTGAGCATCTTAGATTTCAGAAACCTAATGAACAGGATAAACAAATTCAAATAACCATTCATGGATATACTAAACATGGAAAGAGAGAAAACATTGTAAAAACAATCACTACAAACACACAGATTCTAAACAATACCTATTTTTCTCTTCATACTATCCTAAACACATGAAGAATAATATTCCCTCTAATCTAGCAAGAAGAATCTGCACAAATGCCTCAAACCCTGAAATTCGCAATAAAAGACTCTAGGAACTAAAACAAATAATACTTAAAAGACAATATCCATTAATCTTAATAGACAACTGAATAGAACGTACCGGAGCAATAAATATCAAAGATCTACGAAAAACGAAAACCGCTCCAGGTATATCCAATACTTTAGTCTTTATTACAACACAGAACCAAAGAAACACAGAGGTTTACAATATTATCCACCAAAATATCTCACTACTAAAACAAGACCCAATAATAAAACAAGCATTCGAAACACTAAATAATAAAAAAGTAAATGACAATCAAAGTCCCTCAAAAAATTACTCACGGGTGCTAAATTCCCTTCTCCTATTCCTACACTAAGAGTTAAAATGTGTGGACGCCCCAGTTGCAGGACTCGCATCAATCTTATTGAAGACACAACATACAAATTCAAATCATGACAGATTTTTACCGTAAAAAATCACATTACACGTTCTTCAAATTTAATACATGCTATCAAATGTCAAGGATGTAATGAAGATTACATAGGTCAAACAAAGATTACTCTAAAAAGTAGACTGACCATTCACCGACAACAAATACGAGATCCCAGTACTAGACAGATTCCAGTGAGTGGACACATAGATATATGTGCCTAAATCAAGTCCCCCAAATTCCAGGTCTTGCCACTCTACAGTGAATAACACAGATGAAGCATAGATAGACAAAGAAAATATTTATATACAAAAGAACAAAACAAGACTTAACAATCTTTAACAGAACCATTGCTTCTCTTATGTTATATTATATTATATATTCTCTAGCTAGTTTTGTTTACAGTTAATGCAACGCTACTTATTATGTTTCCTATTTGGAAATAGATAAAATTATTTGGCTTTTAAAGTAAGGATGTATATAATGATTAAACCGTCACTTATAACTTACTGAAGTGTTACCATTATACGCAAATCCGAACTACAGGGTTTATATAACTGTTCATAGAGAAATATACTTTATGGAACGCTGACGAATATTAGCGTCATGTATGTATAATATTATTTTCGTGTTCATTTAACCGCTATAAGAAAATACAATTTAATAATTACAGAATTACATATTTATACATAGTTGAAGAACGTGAAGAAATAGAAAACCTTTTCTTAATTAATTTTCATGGAGGTCTCGCATTGTGGTATGGAATTATACTAATTAACTAGAGTGTCGTCTGAGATCATTAAGACAAACTAAGAAAAAGCTGCGCCAGTACATATGTATGTGTATATATATATGTGTGTGTGTGTGTGTCTGTGTGTATGTGTTTGTGTCTGTTTTTGTATACATATATACACAGACACAGACAGATGTGTATATGTACACACACACATATACATTTATATATACACAAATATAAATATACATACATGTGTGTGTGTATATGTCTGTGAGTGTGTGTTCGCTTATGTATGTAACATTTTATATTATATACAGGTGAAAGAAAGATAATTTTCGTCGTATAGAATTACGACTATATATTTTACTATCTAATTCATAAATCTAACTAATATTGAATCACAACAATTCAAATAAGACTTGTTGGATTTTCCTTGAACATGGCATGAAAAATCACGAATGTCTCAAAGGAGTGAGTGTCGTGGAGTTTAGTTACAACCAACAAACACTAAAGTTTTCCCCCAAATCCAGGGTTTATATAACTGCTCAATTTGCCTTAAAAGAATCGAAATCCCATACAAAAATTCTTTAAGTAACTTTTAGAATCCTTATATGAGCAGTTATATTAACCACTGGAAAAACGATAATAATATTTTTCGGCAATACAACATTACGTCATATTGCCAGCTACCACATATTGGTCTACTATTTGAAAATGGCTATTGCAACACATACATACATACATACATACATACATATATATGACTATACCTGGATATTTGCAATCTCAAAGTAGACGTACTGCACTTAGTTTCATAAAATAAATAGATATCTGTCCACTCTACTCAGCGTATGAGAAGTAAAAAACGGTAAACTAAAATATACTTTGATATATTTTACCATTTGTTGTGTGAACGACCCCGGACGATGAAGAAGGCTAGCCCAATACGTAGATATAGAGGGAGAAGTCAAGACGTAGAGGGAGAATAGAACAGCTTTGTAGACTAGAGTCGAGTTGAGTAGAAGGCAACCGAACGTGCGGCATAACGCTATTATTACATAGCTACATGTAAGGTGTTCTCTCTTGACCGAAGAAGACCATCAGCGGTCATTGCCCATGCAGAATTTCAACAATGTATGTGCGTGGTGTTACTGAATCTGCGGTCGGCTTCATCTGGCTTCGATCTCGCATCTTCCGCTTTCGCGTGATACCATACTGCTTGACCACTAAGTCGCCACGCCTGCGATCGCACAATCTAAAATTTTAGGTCTTGAACAACACTTCGCAGTCCCTCTCCACCCAATTTACGTAATTCTCAAAAAGGCAACGATAAGATATCCAATGCCAACATTGGATGCCGGCTCAGAAATTTGTGTCATGATCAAATATGTATTATAGGCGCAGGAGTGACACTGTGGTAAGTAGCTTGCTTACCAACCACATGGTTCTGGGTTCAGTCCCATTGCGTGGCACCTTCGGCAAGTGTCTTCCACTATAGCCTCGAGCCGCCCAAAGCCTTGTGAGTGGATTTGGTAGACGGAAACTGAAAGAAGCCCATCGTATATAGTTTTATATGTGTAGTGTGTATATGTTTGTGTGTCTGTGTTTGTACCCCAACATAACTGACAAATGATGCTGGTGTAATATATATAATATATATTATATATATATATATTATATATACTATATAATATATATTATATTTGACCTGTTTCGCTTAGCCCAGCGGGTGGCGTCATTCGAAGCTAAAAAATGCGAACGCACTGTGACCAGCGATGTGTAGCAACTTCTGATGGTCTGGTCATTCACGTGATCACGTGATAATATATATTATATACATATATTTATATATACATATAATATATATATACATTACATAATATATATGTATATATATGTATGTGCGTATGCATATACATATATACATGTATACATAGACATATATATATATATATGTTTGTGTATATCTATATATATTTATACATATACCTTTATATATTAATCAATGAAATTGCAAATAAGTCTGATTTTCCACCTTTTATTATTTGCAATCTTTACAATTTTACAATATTGAGATAACTATTACTTCCATGCGTTACGCAATCACCATGTTTATATATATATATATATATATATATGCATGTATATATATGCATGTGTGTAGACATATATACAAACATATGCATATATATTTAAGCATTCTGCGTCAGACATACGTCTGTCTACACCCTTTGTCAACAAATACTAAAACAAACCAAAGATTTAACTTGAAATTGCTATATCTAGTTTATTAATGACTCCAATATTTACACCCATACATATACCTACATATATACATATGTATAGATTATATATATATATATATATATATATAATATATATAGTGTGTGTGTGAGTCTGTGGGTGTCCGTGTGTCGTGTGTCTGTGTGTGTAGGAAAAACATGCAGAGCCGACCGAGCTTGGAATGGTATCGGTATAGGCCAAACAGGTTTGAAGGAAGGCGAAATAGAGACACCAAGAGAGACATCGATTATATATATATATATATATATATATATATATATATATATATATATTATATATATATATTATATATATACACATATATATACACACATATATATATATATACATATATATAACATATATATATATATATATTTATATATATATATATTATATAAATATATATATAATATACATACACACACACACATAAATATATATATACACAACAGATAGGGAGAGAGGGACAGTGTGTGTGTGTGTGAGGGGTGTCAGCCAGGCAGTAAGCAACGAGGTGTAAGTAACGTCGACATACTTAATACGTAGGATTGTATGGAGGTCTCGCATTGTGGTATGGAATTATACTAATTAACTAGAGTGTCGTCTGAGATCATTATGACAAACTAAGAAAAAGCTGCGCTAGTATATATGTATGTGTATATATATATGTGTGTGTGTGTGTGTTTTTGTATATATATATATATACACAGACACAGACAGATGTGTATATGTACACACACACATATATATTTATATATATATATATATATATATATATATATATATATATGCAGAAATATAAATATACATACATATACGTGTGTGTGTATGTGTCTGTGAGTGTGTGTTCGCTTATGTTTGCAAAGGAAAGAGAAGGCCTAAGAATTTTTGTTCTGGTATTATTTCAGTATTTCCTAATATCTATAGCTATGGCACACCCACGTACACACAAAATCGCGCATCAGCACGCGCACTCACACGCTGGCACACACACACACACACACACACATATATAATAAATATATATATATATACATATGCTCGCATATATACAAGCACACTAAATTATATAAACATGTGTATATGCATGTATCCATACACACCTACTCACTTACATACATACATACATGCATAAAAACACACACACATACATACATATATATATGAGTTAATATATTTATAAATTCTCGAATATATACAAGCACACTAAATTATATAAACATATGTATATGCATGTATCCCTACACACCTACTCACTTACATACATACATACATGCATGAACACACACATATGTATATATATATACAAATATATATATATGTGTATATATTAAGTGAATACTTTCAGTCATAATTACATGCATGTATACATACCGGCATACAAGATGGAAACTTACTTTCGTACTTACATACATGAATACGTACGTATATATTCATGTACAAATATACACATAGATTATGAAACACATTTTCATTAATAATATATACACGCTCGCATCATCGCAGCAACTATATACACACGTGTGTGAATTATTGAACATGCAATTACCAATTTCTGGCAGTTTCACCAACTTCAATGGAATCTCCGTTGTGTGAAGAGAATATTTATACCAATTCGAAACTTTAATAAGATATTGGAAACACTTCCTAGACTTGAGTAAAATATTATGGAATATTTGCTCCTCCATGTTATTGTTTAGCGCCAATTCCGTCATATTGGGGAAGACAGATCTTAGAGCAATGTGTTTTAACTATAGTGGTTTTGTCTTTTAAATTTTCATATTGCTATTTGCCTCACTGTGGACGACTCCAGAACATTCTGTCGCGACAGCAAACGTTTGTTCAACATGACTATGGATTAAATTGCGTGATCCGTGACAGATTTAGAGCGGCAAAGCATAGCTATCTTTCTCAAGCGTGTTTTGCTGATAGATTTAAGCGTGATTGAATTGTTGGATGTAACCCACACTGGTTGAGTAGACCGGCCGCAGAATCGTGATTATTGAGAGAACCAAAACCGATGATAATGCAATGAGGCATCACTGATCAGGCGCCAACGTACACCGGAAGTTGATGTATGAAAACATAAAAATAATTATTGCTTTCAAATTCTGGCACAAGTCCAGCGAGTTTGCAATGAGGGTATAACTTGATTGCTGTTGTATGGACGCCCCCAGACAATGAAGTAGGCTAGCCCAATACGTAGATATAGAGAAATGTGCAACGGCACTTGCGGTGGTTTGGCCATACATGTAGACGCCCGGTAAGTGAACTGAGCCTTGATGTCCTTCTCCTAACTCCACTCCCAACTGGCGGAAACACGCGGGCGGGCCACTGAAGACCTGAGTTACGACAATCAAGGAGGACCTCTCCGTGCTCACGGGACCGCAGGTGGTCGGCCTGCGCCGATGGAACCGTGACTGGCTTGCTATCTCCAGTGAACTGGCGCAGGACCGTCGTGCGAGGGTAGTAGAAGAAGCCGACGAGCTGGCAGAAACGTTAGCACGCCGGGCGAAATGCTTTGTCGTATTTCGTCCGCTGCTGCGTACTAAGTTCAAATCCCCCCGAGGTCGACTTTGCCTTTCATCCTTTCGGGGTCGATAAATTAAGTACCAATTACACACTGGGGTCGGTGTCATCGACATAATCCATTTGTCTGACATTGTTTGTCCCCTCTATGTTTAGCCCCTTGTGGGCAATAAAGAAATAAGAAGAAGCCGACTCAACCCGCCTAGGGTGAATGTCGCCACAAGTACAAGTAAGTAAGTAGATATAGAGGGAGAAACCTAGACGTCAGGAGCACAGCTGTGAAGAGAACAGTTGGGTAGAAGTCGAGGATCAGAGTAGCGGTGAGAGTCGAGTTGAGGAGTAGAGGCATCCCAACGTCCGACATAACAATTTCATTAACTGCAGTGTTCTACTGGTACTTATTTTATCAACCCCAAAAAGATGAAAGCGAAGTCTTTACGTTTTCTTCCGTATATAATATTTCGATGAACATAGGCTCTTCATCAGTGACTTGTCGTATGCTCAATGGGCTTTCTGTTCTTTTGTAATCAAACTCCCTCTTCCCGGCGACCCTTCGAGACGTTCATGATGCCCCAGCTTTTCAATCACGCTTAAATCTGATAGCGAATGTAAGGTGACAGGTACCAATTCATACATGATGGTCTTGCTCTGTAGTATTGTCAGGGATTAAACATGTTGATCCGCAGAAATGATAATTCGATTGTTGCTGACTCCATAGATAACGTTATGGAATAGTATGTGTAATAAATTCCATTTCAACCGATTAAATATCTTTGGAAGTAATAACATTGCCCCAAAACCTATCTACTGGGGCTATAAACATACTTAGATATTAACTCTGAAGTGTTCTTTTCATACATAATCCTCCAATGCAAGAAAGCACATTGTTGCTACTGTTTCTAAGTGCATCAGAAAATGCTAATAAATAATCATAAATATTTCCAAAATTAATTTCTGTGTATTTTTTTTATCCACAGAAGAAAGAACTTTGCATAATATTATTCCATCCACGATCATTTCATTAGTTGATGCATAATTTGTCTCAGAATTTACAATTGCAACCGTTTGG
>NW_021835339.1:35000-40000 GCF_006345805.1 Octopus sinensis | reverse complement strand
CATATATATATATATATATACATACATACATACATACATACACATATACATATATATATTCATACATATATATATATATACGTACCTACGCATACACACAGTCACATATATATGTGCATGTATACACAAATATACTTATGTCAGTTTGCGTATGTATGCACAGAGAAACACACAGAAGCGCGACAGGCGTACGTAGACACACAGACACATATATGTATATACATGATTAAGTGCACTCACATGCTTGTGTACACAAGATGGCGTCTATATCCATATGGAAAAAATTTAATTTTTCTTTCTTCCATTATTGCTATTCCGCCAAAGTTTATAGTATTTTCGAAATTTAATTAACGACATTGAACGTGAAGTTTGAAAGCAATTCATTATAGACGTCATTACATGCATACGCACATAAATACATACAAATGTATATATGGACATGTTATTATGTATGTATGTATGTATGTATGTATGTATGTATGTATGTATGTATGTATGTATGTATGTATGTATGTATATATATGCATATAAACATATGTACATATATACGTATACACACAAACCACGCGTATATGAATATACATACATGCATATATATATATATATATATATATATATAATATATACATACATATATATATATATATATATATATTATATATATATATATATATACAATATATATATACATATATATATATATACATATATAATACATACCACGCACACATAGATGCATAAATTCTATAAATTTGCGTGCATATATATATATATATATATGTATATTTATATTCATGTTTCTAACACAACACACACACACATGTATATATATATATATATATATTAAATATATGTCTATATATATTATATTAATATATACTGTATATACATATATGTATATATCTATTAAATATATATATAATATATATATATATTATATACATATATGTATATATATAATAACACACACACACACTACATATATATATATAAGTACAAGTACAAACGCTCATATATACCACACACACTTATGCATATTCATATCAGATGTCGTACGTTAAAATATCTGCTTAAACATTAATAATGCTATATTATGCATGCATGAATGTGTAACGTGTTTTAAACATACTTTTATGTTTTCTCACTGCTTGTCTACCATTTGTTTCTTCTATCTGCAATCAGATATGAAATAATGGATATTTATATAAGTAGTCTCATGGAGAAGACCAGCTACTCATCATGGCCGTATTCAATACATATCGTGATATATGTTGGCTACCACCTGCAGTTCTATCACCCATTCTTAACCGTCCATGAAGTTTTGTGGCTAATAATGGTGGTACGAACTAGCAGTCTACGTGATAGTTTTCTATGATGTATCTTTCCTGATTGCTTGTTTATTTTCTGCTAGATTAATCTGGATGAATTCATTGAGTCCATGGACATCGTAGTCTACTTTCGTCATTATAATACCATGGAATATAGTGGAGGCGCAATGGCCCAGTGGTTAGGGCAGCGTACTCGCGATTGGAGGATCGCGGTTGCGATTACCAGACCGGGCGTTGTGTGTGTTTATTGAGCGAAAACACCTAAAGCTCCCCAAGGCTCCGGCAGGGGGTGGTGGTGACTCCTGTTTTACTCTTTCGCCACAACTATCTCTCACTCTTTCTTCCTGTTTCTTGAGTAACGCTGCAATGGACTGGCGTCCCGTCCAGCTGGAGGGAACACATACGCCATAGAGACCGGGAAACCGGGGGCCCATGAGCCTGGCTAGGCTTGAAAAGGGCGCATAAATAATAATAAAAATAATAATACCATGGAATCGTTTGTCGAAGATGACGAGCAACCTGCATAAATGTAGTGAACAAACGTATGTGCTGTGCATTAGCTTTAACCCATCGAGGGCTCGACGTTGCTTGAACAGATACACAGCGTACCACAGATCAAGTGTGGGAATGATTCCAGAGCAATATGTTTTGCTCAAGAACACGATGCACCAGCCGAACAAGGAATTGAAACCACGATCGCAAAATCGAGAGTGCAACACCCAAACCACTAGACCACGAACTCTCACTCTATTATATAATAGCTATAATTCATGACAATCCCGCCTTATTTTCATCCAGGACTACATTATACAATCTGTTCTGCATCTTTTAAGATGATAATTTACAGCTTCATTCCAAGGAGAACTTGACTGTTATTTTTAGCTCTTACAACAACCACTCAGAGAGTCCCAATTTACTTACTACATGTGCACTGACACATACATATACATATAAATACACACATATACACAAACAGATACACACAAGCACACACGCATTCACGCAAACACACAAACAAACACACACATCGCGCGCGCTCATACAAGGGGGTACCCAAGGTACAAGGGGGTACCCAAGGTACAAGGGGGTACCCAAGGTACAAGGGGGTACCCAAAAGTAACCGGAAACATTCACTGTAGAACAAGCCCGTTGTAGTTCAGGCTTCTGCCGCTAGAAGCCACTTGATGCGACCTTCGGGCTTCAGTCTACCGACCGATGTCATCGAATGAAGTCCTACTGCCACGTGGTGCGTCTTTGTTTTGCAGTGCTTCTCCCCAGTTCGACGACTTTTAAAATGGTGGAAACGAAAGAACAGTGTGTTGCTCGTGCAATTCTGTTTTCTGCTGGGGCAAACGGCGACCAAAACAGTTGTCATGCTTAAAACAGCTTACAGGGACGCTGCCATGAAGAAAACAAGTTTACAAGTGGTTTTCATGATTTAGGAACTCGTCGTTCAGGGCGACCGTCGACTCCCCGAACGAATGAAAACATCACGAAAATTCATGATCTGATCTTGGAGGACCGTTGCCGAACAGGTGAAGAACTTGTTGATATGACTGGTGTATCCTGGAGCTCCTGCCAACGAATTCTGAGCGAGGAATTGCAAATTAAAAGACTTGCAGCAAAATTTGTCTCGCTTCCTCGCAGAAGATCAAAAGCAGTCACAACTGTATTAGTGCAGTGAACCGAAAGAACAACTGGAAGTTGATCTGAACCTTTCTTCGAAGGTCACCCCTGATGACGAAAGCTGGTGTTACGGCTACCATCCGGAAACGAAGCAGTAATGAAGTCAATGGAAGCATTCAGTGTCACCACGCCCCACAAAAGCGCGTCAAGTGAAGTCCAATGTCAAGACGACGCTTTGTTTCATCGACGACAAAGGAATTGTCCACACAGGATCTGTTTCTCCTGGTCAAACTGTCCAGACATTTTACTTCGGTGCTGAAGCGTTTCTGAGACGCAGTGAGACGAAAGTGGAGAGTGGTGGTTTCATCAGTGGCAAAAGTGGAGAGTGGTGGTTTCATCATGACAATGCGCCTGCGCACACCGCCTTGAATGCCAGACAGGTTTTTGACCCAAAATGGCATGGTCTCGCTTACTATCCTCCCAATTCGCTCGATCTTGTTCCCTGCAACTGTTTTTTATTCCTCCGAATGAAAACTGAAAAAAGCCCTTAAAGGAAAACGTTATGCAGATGTACAAGAGGTGAAGGAAAAAACGACTGTAGCGTTAAGAGGCATCACCCCGCAAGAATTCTAAGACCGTTTCAAACAGTGAAAAACGCGTCTGGACTGACGCATTGCTTCAAATGGAGAATACCTTGATGGCGATCGGTCAGTAGACTGATGCCTGGGGGTCGCATCAAGTGTAAAAATGCAAAACTAACTGAATAAAATTTTGCAAAATTCCGGTTTCTTTTGGGTACGTCCTCGTATTCGGCAACTCGCTGTATATGCCATGCTTCTCGGCACTTGTCAAGTAGCATGGGTAATTATTTGCTAAACTAGCAATTCAAGAACTGAACACAGATTTTAGTTCGAAGTTTTACGAATAACAGATGGCCATCCGAGATAATAGCATATTTGATAATTACTTCACGAAGCTATACCATCGGTTACAGAAATATACTAATCACTACATATGGCACATAATTCCTAACCAAATTCCTTCCCTAGCAGATAGGCTTTTGCACAAACTATCTATTATAGATACATGTACCATTCTTAAAATATATAAAAGGGTTTATTAAGAGGAATTCAGTTCAAGAATGAATATATATATATATATCTACATATACAACATAATTATATATATATATATATATATAATATATATATATATATATCTATATATACATATATATATTATACACACACACATATTATTATATATAATAATATATACATATATATATATTATAATATATATATATATATATAATATATATATATATATGGAGGCACGTGGTTTAGTGGTAAGGGTGTCAGCACCATGATCGTAAGATTGTGGTTTCGATTCCGGGACCGGGCGACACGTTGTGTTTTTGAGCAAAACACTTCATTTCACGCTTGCTCCAGTCCACTCAGCTGGCAAAAATGAGTAACGCTGCGATGGACTGGCGTCCCGTCCAACTGGGGAACACATACGCCATAGAAACCGGGAAACCGGGCCCGCGCATTTATTTAGGTGGAGGTGCAATGGTCCAGTGGTTAGTGCAGCGGACTCGCGGTCGTAGGATCGCGGTTTCGATTCACAGACCGGGCGTTGTGAGAGTTTATTGAGCGAAAACACCTAAAGGTCCACGAGGCTCCTGCAGGGGGTGGTGGCGATCCCTGTTGTACTCTTTCGTCACAACTTTCTCTCACTCTTTCTTCTGTTGGCCTGCTCGCTTAGCCAGCGGGGTGGCGTCATTTGAAGGCTAAAACAATGCGAAGCGCATTGTGACCAGCAATGTGTAGCAACATCTGATAACCTGGTCGGTCACGGTGATCACGGTGATATATATATATATATATATATATATATATATATATATATAATATATATATATATAGGAATATAAATTTGTATATAAAGAGACGAACACAGAAAACAGACAGGTCATTCGAAGCCTTTAATCTTCAGTCAGAAACCGGATCATCATAGCAAATTTCGGCTGATTAATTCTGATAT
>NW_021835339.1:25000-30000 GCF_006345805.1 Octopus sinensis | reverse complement strand
TATTTATAAATATATATATATATAAGTACATATCTTTTTTTATATATATATACATATCTTATTATATATATATATAATATATATATTATATATATATATATATATATGTATGTATATATATATATATATACATAGATATATACATTAATCTATATATATCCATATATATAATATATATATATATATATATATATATATATATGAAAAAAGATATGTACTTATATATATATATGAAAAAATATTGTATTTACATACACGCACACACACACACACACACACACACCACACACACACACACACACACCACACACACACTCATATATAGTAGTTAGGCCGTCGCTCTCACGATTGCTAGATCGTGGGTTCGATTCTGAAAACGGGATTAATAATAAAAATTATTATTATTATTAAGGCAGTGATAAAACGGTGAGTTGGCAGAATCGGTAGCACGCCGGGCAGATTGTTTAGTATTTCGTCCGTCTTCACGTTCTGGGTTCAAATTCCACTGAGGATGACTTTGACTTACATCCTTTTGGGGTTGATAAATTAAGTACCAGTTGGTACCTTACCCCCAAATTTCAGGTCTTGTGCTTATTGTAGAAATGATTATTAAGGCAACGATAAGGCGGCGAGTAAGCAGAATCGTTAGCACGCCAGGCGAAATGCTTAGCGATATTTCGTTCGTCTTTACGATCTGAGTTCAAATTACGCCGAGGTCGACTTTGCCTTTCAACATTTCGGACTCGATAAATTAAGTACCATCGAAACACTGGAGTCGACGCAATCGACAATTTCCTCCCCACCACAAAAAAAAAACAAAACGAAAAGCAAAATCAAATCAGGCCTTGTGCCTTTAGTAGAAAGGGTTATTATTTATTTAAAGCATTTTGATTCGGACCCATGCAAGTTATGTAGAATTACAGAAACCTAGGAAACTTTAAGTTGTATTCGCATTCTGAAGAGGATTTATTTAAACCAGTGAATTGAAACGATAGTAAATGCAGCCCTCATCTCTGCTTCTTCGTTCTTTGTTATCTATTTAATTAAAGACTTACCAGCGAAAACCACGAGTTTCCTATCATTGTTATTACATCCATTTTCTTATATATATATATATATATATAATATTAATTTTGAACAAGTATAATATATCGACAGAGACATTTCGAGGTTTCGGCAAGCTAAGCCAACATGGAATTGACCATTGATGTCTTAGCTGTCTGAAACTTCGAAGTCACTGTCGATGCTATTTTCGTTAAAGACTAATAAAATTGTACTCTACAAAATGTATTGAGTAATCCTTCTATTTAATATAAAATTGTTTTTATCGTAACCTGAAAGTAAACATTAATACATATATGAATACATACGTACATATACGTACATACATACCTACCTACCTACGTACACACATAAATACCTATACACATAATACATACACATACATACATACATACATATATATATATACATCCATATATATATGTATATATTTATATATATATATAAATATATATATATATATATGTATATGCACATACATATATATTTATACATACATACACGCATATATATATATATATATACACATGCATATATATTTATACATACATACATACATATATATATGGATGTGTGTGTGTGCGTGTATGTACATACATGTATGTATGTACGTGTACAGAAATATATTTGTGTGTGTGTGTGTATGTAGGCTTAAATAACATAAAATAAATAAATATTTTTTTTTGTTCGGACATTTTGAAACGTAAGGCGTCTGCTAAGAAAAACCGCAAAAAGGAAAAGAAATAAAATATTGCTTCTCCGTTCCGATCAATCTAATACCATTAGTCGCCGTGACAGGATCAGTTAGATATCTCTTGATATATGTAGTTACATGTGATTAGATTTATGATGAATTTTTATCTCACATCGCTTGTTATTTTTCATATCAGCGTCCTGAACGCCGGTTAATTTTATATCTCAATTCTATTTCGATATCTATATATAGTAAACTTGATATTCTCCTACGACATGGCAATCTTCTTTTCAAATTTCGATTCCAGTGTTTTATTTCGGTGAAGTTTGTTTTTATTAATTCTACAGGGCGTTCAAAATGTTTCTCCGTAGTGAATTTTTTTTTTATCCTGCGCATCACCATGGCGCTACTTCAAGAGTTTTTATCGCTGAACAGATTATTTCGAAAGGACTTTGACCACAAAGATCACTTGATTTAGCACCGCTCAGACTTTTTTTTTCTGGGGAGCAAGTAAAGGATCAGTGTACAAAAATCGCCCGAAAAACCATTAATAGACTTTTTGAACACCCTGCTTTTTTTCATCAACATTTGTGTATCTTCTTCCTCCTACCCTCCTCTTATTCTTCCTCTTCCTTTTTTCTTCTTCGTCGTCGTGCTCCTCCTTCTCCTCTCCCTCCTCCTCGTCGTCCTCCTCCCCTCGTCCTCCCAATCGCCCTCCTCGTCCTCCTCCTCCTCGTCGTCGTTGTTCTCGTCGTCGTCGTCGTCGTCGTCGTCCTCGGCGTCCTCCTCCTCCTCGTCGTCGTTGTCCTTGTCGTCGTCCTCCTCCTCTTCTCTTTCCCCCTTCTCTTCCTCCTGATCATCGTCGTCATCAGCGTATGGAGGCGTGTGGCGGGAGAAGGTCCCCTGATGAATGGAACAGTCTTCTCATGAGATTAAGTGGCTGAGTACTCCACAGACACGCGTAACCTTAACGTAGTTCTCGGAGATTCAGCATGACACAGGATGTGACAAAGCTGAACCCCTTTGAATTACAGGTACAACTCATTATTGCCTGCAGAGTGAACTGGAGCAACGTGAAATAAAGTGTCTTGCACAAGGACACAACGCGTCGCCTGAAATTGAACTCACGACCTTACGATCGTGAATCGAACACCCCTAACCCCTAAACCATGCGCCTTCCCCCAGTGATGAATATGCTGTGCGACAAGCAGTGATTATTGCCTGAGGATCGGGGTTTCTGCTTCACCTTTTAAAATGGGAGTCGAGTCTCCCTCAAATTCTCAAGAAAGGGCATTTTAGTTTTTGTGCAGTCCCTCATATACAAATATCTGCAATATTCATTGCGTTAGCTTGAACGTCCTTCATCACAAATCTGGGCGTTGCCCCCACAACTATCGTTACCAACACTGCCATTACCACCACTAGCACCATAACTAACATTCTCGTTACTAATTCACCATCGTTACCACTACCACCTCCACCACAACCATTATCACCATCGTCATCGCTAGTAACACCACCAAACCACGTCTGCCCCTATCACAGTCGTTACCACCAGCGAGATCGCCACTACCACCACCAGCAACACCAGCACTACAATAAACACCACCACCACCACCACCAACAACAACAACAGCAAAAGCAATACAATGCAGTTTAAATTCCTGCTTGAAGTCACAGATATCAGTTTTACTCTTGAGAAAAGACGGATATCCATTTCCCATTTTTTACCCCCCCCCCCTTAATTATTTTTTTATTCATCTATTTATTATTTATTAATTTTTGTTTTGCTTCAGTCTGGCCAATATATAACCAGCATTAGACGCTTTATTAAGTGTAATGGAATCATTGATATTCCTTAATTTTGTTGTTGCTCTTGTTGTTGTTGTTGTTGCAGTTGTTGTTTTGACAAACTTATACCCACCGAAGCGTTAGGTTACGTAATTGCATTTATAGGAAATATCGCCAAACACGCAGGATCGAAGAGGGAGGAAAAAAATGGTCGACACAGAAAATTGAGCTTATTTGGCGTAAGATGAATGAGTCTATGTAATTTTGCTATTTACTATTTTGTTACTGCTGCAATTTAATATTTTATTTCTGCCATACCTGCTGTGCTGGTTTCAGGGAATTTTCATTATAATATTTTAAGTAGCAATAACAAAAACGGCAGGTATATTTATTTCATTGAACGCAGTCCCACTTCGCTGGCATTTATTTATTTTATTTTATCTTATTTATTTATTTATTTACTTACTTACTTATTAATGCTGCAGACCAGAAAACGAAATATTTATGGTTATATGTTAGAAATAATCCAGTTATTTCATCTCGAATGATTTTTAAGTTTGATTGTGAAGAAAGTTTTGAAATATTGTTGGTTGAAATACTGAATTCTACTCATAATTCACTGAAGCGAACGGATGACATTAAAAACTCCAGATTTTTCCAGTTTCCGCCACGTCCTTTTTCACTTCCCTGCGGCAACCGAATTTATTAAGATCTGTAAACACTTTAGCGTAGTTATTGCTATTGTAGCCGATGCCAATCTTTACCAGTTTCCTTGAATTCCAGATTTGACATTTATGTCCTTAAAACGGCTTTCGTAAAAATAGGGACAATGTCTATTGTGTGTGGTCAAATATAGAAGACATATTGGCACTTCTTATCGCTCTTGTTGTTTAGACTCAGACCATCTCTAACCTATGATTGAAAACGCTCCAGCCATGGCCATGCCATCGAAATTCCAAATATAGTTTATCTTGGACTAAGATTATCAATGATCGATCAAACTTTTGAATAAGAGCGTTCCAGCCTTAAAAATTTCTGAGCTATGTTAGTAGCTACATTTATGCTATGACGTGGGTTAAACTATAAGATTACACACACACACACACACACACACACACACACACACACACACACACACACACACACACGCACACACACACACACACACACATATATGTACATTTATATATATATATGTAATATAAATACTTCTATATTTATCTATCTATCTATCTCTCTATATGTGCGCATGTGTGAGTGTGTGTGTGTGTGTGTGTTTGTGTGGTATTTGATATGGATACACTATATTTGTCTGCCTTGTTCATAGACATCTCACTGGGCCCTTTGAGCTATTTCTCTTAGCCCAGTTTTGTTTAATTTATATAAAATACCAGGGCTATAAATATTTTCTTTTTTGCATATATCTAAATACAGCTGAGGACAACTGCTGTGA
>NW_021835339.1:15000-17500 GCF_006345805.1 Octopus sinensis | reverse complement strand
TAACGGCAGACGAAATACCTATTTCTTTACTACCCACAAGGAGCTACACACAGAGGGGACAATCAAGGACAGACAAACGGATTAAGTCGATTACATCGACCCCAATACGTAACTGGTACTTAATTTATCGACCCCAAAAGGATGAAAGTCAAAGTCGACCTCGGCGGAATTTGAACTCAGAACGTAACAGCAGACGAAATACCACTAAGTATCTATTTCTTTATTGCCCACAGGGGGCTAAACATAGAGGGGACAAACTAGGACAGACAAAGGGATTAAGTCTATTATATCGACCCCAGTGCGTAACTGGTACTTATTTAATCGACCCCGAAAGGATGAAAGGCAAAGTCGACCTCGGCGGAATTTGAACTCAGAACGTAGCGGCAGACGAAATACGGCTACACATTTCGCCCGGCGTGTTAACGTTTCTGCCAGCTCGCCACCTTCGTGTGTGAAAATATAAACAACACGCGGAGATGCTATTGGCCTATACAAGAATTGCAATACGCGAGAATGCGATGTCGCTACAGGGGTAAAACTGAGCACAAATAAGAATCATATATGCAGTTTCATTTCTACACATATACACATAAATGTAATGTTTATATAGTTCACACACGCACTCGTTCATTTCGTACATGAACAAGAGAACATAGAACGCAGAGTGTTTAAACAAGTTAAACAAGACGAATAATAATAATAACAATAAATATAAGAGGCAACACGTTTCGTTTTAAATAGAGAGAAACAACAGATGTGCTTGGTAATAAAACTTCGAAAACAAATAAAGGTGAATGTTTATCCATGAGTCTGAGGTACTCGAGTTATGAAAACAATAAGAGCACACGCCCAGAGACGGTGTTCTGCCAAAATGTTAACTCTGAACAGGCAGACCCCTCTCCTAATGTCATTGCCCAAGCGACAAACAAAATCGAAAGAGTATTTCTTTATTCACCATAAGGTTGGGAAAAAGAGGGGACGATACGAGGACAGACTAAACAAACATCAGGGTATCGAATGAGACGAAACGTATGAATAAACAAACAATTAAAATATATACAATTAAATGAGAATGAGTGATTAACAAAAAATGAAGCGGAGGATGCGGTGGACCCCACAAACCACATACTCACACTGAAGACTTTGCTTTCTCCTTTTTCACATTCTCGTTTAAACAGGTTCCTTCACTCGCAACATACTTGCTATAATATACATCCATCTTTTACGAAACACACTTTGCGACAGGCATTTCTTCTCCAGCCTTATTGGTGGACGGATGAGGACTACATCGAAGTGTTATATACATTCTACACTGCAAAAATATACCTGGGAAACACAGGGATAACAGGAGAAACATACCAAATATGGAGAAGGAGAAATATTGATAGAGGGCAGTGGTGGTGTCTCGGGGAATACTCTTGCGAATGTCTGGTGATATATCCGGCAAGAGGGAAAAGTACCCCAAACTGAAATAGACAAACTAATATATGAAATACATACGGAAAATAAAACAAAACACCTCATATTTCTTTATTACCCACAAGTGTCTAAACACAGAGGGGTCAAACAAGGACAGACAAAGGGATTAAGTCGATTACATCAACCCCAGTGCGTAATTGGTACTTAATTTATCGACCCCGAAAGGATGAAAGGCAAAGTCGACTTCGGCGGAATTTTGAACTTAGAACGTAGCGGCGGACGAAATATGACTACGCACTTCGCCCGGCGTGCTAACGTTTCTGCCAGCTCGCCGCCTCATAACTGAAAACAATGGGTCGGAATCAGGCAAAGCAGCATATCAGACATTATATCTCCGAAAACGCATAAGAAAATGCAAAAGAAAGAAGGAAACACAAGAGAGAGACAACACTGCAAACAGTAAATAAAAGGCTTAAACCAAAGTAAACTCTTTACACTGCTACCCAAGCCCGAAATAAGTAGAAAAGTACAGCGAATCAACAACACAAATAGACAGGCAAATACTGAAGCACAAAACAATAACAAACAAAATAACACACATCATAACAGACCAGCAATAACCGAGGACAGAGACGAATCGACTGCAGAAATAGCAAATGTAGAAGAAGAACTAAACATTACACAGTCGATAAATATGGACCAGCGTAAATATATCTCCAGGGTACAGAAAAAATATACAGTTCTATGAAAGGATAGATAAATACTACTGCTCCAATAGAAGCTAAATGGTCGCTATAAGATTAGAGCAATTAGAGCAACACGTGGGCGGTTGCTTTGATGAGATATGGGGCAGGAATAGTGTCTTGGAAGAAGCATGAACTACAAGAGATAGACCGCAGAACACATAAATTGATGACAATGAACAAGGAACTATACCTCAAGAGTGATGCGACAAGATTGTAAGGGGGAAAGAAGGAGGACGGGGATTAGTCTCTTTTACTCTTTTACTTGTCTCAGTCATTTGACTGCGGCCATGCTGGAGCACCGCCTTTAGTCGAGCAAATCTACCCCGGGACTTATT
>NW_021835339.1:10000-12500 GCF_006345805.1 Octopus sinensis | reverse complement strand
TCTTAAAACTTCCTGAAGACTTTTGCTAGGCTTAAGTACCGTGGTTTTCGTAGCAGATTAAAACCATCACTTTCATTCGTCTGCCTGTCATGGTTTTCATTAGCTATAACACCACATCATTTTGCTGATCTCAGTATCTTGGCGTTCGCTGTCTATGTATTATGTTTTATATTAATCTTAGTAACATGACGACCATTGCTCTCAAAAAAAAAAGAAGAAAAATGAAATGACTTCTGCTTGTCTTAGTTTTGTGACTTCAGTTGCACTTCGTTCCACATCTTACACAGATCTTAGTCATATAAATTTCTCTGTCTTATTATGAAATCTGAACTTAATATCATTGCTTACTTTGGCTTTATTATCATCACTTACTCTACTCTTAGTATCATGACAACCAGGGGCCTACGAACCATGAGGTCTTAATGCTATGACTTAGACCTATCCTTAGAACTAGAGTTCTTAAAACTATGACTTTCGGTGCACCTAATACTATGATTCAATTGGTCTTAGTGCAATGACTTTCAGTGGTCTTAGTACCAAACTTTCAATAATTTTATGGCTTTCATTGGTCTTAATAACCATGATTTTACTTGTCTTAATCTCATAACTTTCCGCGGTCTCTGTACTATGACTTTCGCTGGCATTACTTGTATCGGTCTAAATACATATGATGCAGTAGGGTTTTGCTGGTCTTAGTACTATGTTTTCTACTGCTATTATTGTGATGCAATTCCCTGAGACTGTCAATCATGAATCACTTGTCTAAATTTATAACTTTCCTGGTCTTCCTATCATGGACAGAAAAAATAGTGTTTCCAGAGAGAAAGTGAAGACAATCAGATGGAGAAATGTCAAACGTATCATTACACACACACACACACAAGAAAAATTTTAGTGAAGATTATACTCCATATTTAGTACAACTGATTTTTTGTGCTCGTTTATGAGTTAAGGAGTAATCAAATTTTTAGTAGAAGATAAAAATTTCGGTTGTCAGTAATTTACATCCAAATAAACGAAATAATGCTTCCAGTGATGTTTATAAGACGTGATTGGATGGGATACGTTGTTCCATACATGTACTTTTAGGATCAATAAATATATGTATATTAAAAATTGAAATAATAATAAAGAATAATAAAAATAATAGAATATAAATGAAGTAAAACATAAGATCATAAGAAACGTGTGTAAATACATGTATTCGAGGGAGAACAAAAATTGTAAACAATTTTTAGTTCAGCAATACGAGATATAATGTAAGTAAAAATCAGTTAAAAACCTCCAACGAGGTTTTAGAAAGTATTAAAGGGTTGTAGAAATAGTCAGAGTTCAGCTCCATCGAAATAATATTTTCTCCTTCAGGGTTCAATGTTCGTGTTAAAGTACAGTTAAATTCTGCATGATGAATTCCTATTGGTGGGTGGACGTCGAATGGCTAAATAATTAAAAAAATTAAAAATATAATTAACAAATATATATATATATATATATATATATATATATATATATATATATATATATATATATTATATATATATATATATATATATATATATATATATATATATATATATATATGTGTGTGTGTGTGTGTGTATATGTATATATATAGGCGTAGGAGTGGCTGTGTGGTAAATGGCTTGCTAACGAACGCTATGCTTCTGAGGAGGTAAATGTGAGTGGATTTGGTAGACGGAAACTGAGAGAAGCCCATCGAATATATGTATATATATGTGCATGTGTGTGTATTTGTTTGTGTGTCTGTGTTTGTCCCCCCAACATCGCTTGACAACCGATGCTGGTGTGTTTACGTCCCCGTAACTTTGCGGTTCGGCAAAAGAAACATATAGAATAAGTACTAGGCTTTCAAAGAATAAGTCCTGGGGTCGATTTGGTCGACTAAAGGCGGTGCTCCAGCATGGCCACAATCAAATGACTGAAACAAGTAAAGGAGTAAAGAGTATATACATAGTGTATACACACACAAACACACACAACGCACACACACAGACACACACACACACACACACACACACACACATATATATATATATAAAGTTCATAAAAGAAAATGGAGAAGAAAAAATATAATAGATACTTGGTTCATTTTATTTGAATTACAATGGTAAAGTAATGAGGCGAGGAAATCGACAAGGCCCCTTCCCTAAAATTTCAGCCTTTGTGCCTTAACTGAAAAGGATTATTTATTTGTCATTATACATGTCCCATTTAATAACTGTAGTTACAAAATTTGTACATGAAGCAGAAAACACGCAAGATTCATCTTATTAGAAATTCTGCAGACAGAGAATCAAATAATACGTTTCTAAAGTAACTGTCTGAACAAATTTTGACATATCTTCCATGTACAATTTTGTAATTCCTGTTTCTTAACGAAGCATGCGTGAACAATTAATGCCAAAAGTTTTTCTAATCTCCAGTTTTAATATATAATTAATTTGAAAACATATTTTGCTGTATTTTCAATTCTTATGCA
>NW_021835339.1:0-2500 GCF_006345805.1 Octopus sinensis | reverse complement strand
ATATATATTCCTAAATACATGCACACATATGTACATGCATGCATACAAACATTCATAGATACTGTGGCACTCATACACACACACATATATATGTATGTCTGTCTGTATGTATATATGTAGGTATGTATATATGTATGAATGTATGTATGTATGTATGTATGTATGTATGTATGTATGTATGTATGTATGTATGTATATATGCATGTATGTATGTATATATGCATGTATGTTTACGTAAGTGTGCATACTGGGTGCTTAGTTTTGAGTTTATTTGAGTGAAGTTAGTAAGAGATGCATAACTCATGAAAGAAAGTATTATTTCAAAAGAAATTGATGCAAATAATCTTGGGGATCCTTTTATCACCCCTAATCAATGAATCCACTGTCAGCATCAATAGCTACTGCAGTATGGGGTTGGAAACGTTGACATGCCCGAATCATCAATTGTGGACATAGTGCTGGTAATGGCGGACTTGAGAAATTGTATGGTGTTATGGGGATGTTGATTGACCTGTCTCACGAGTGCTCCCCATACGTAATATTCCAGTGCATTGGGGCCTGGGGAAACACGACCACGGAGAGTGGTACCCACCCACACTTGTTGTAAAACGTACGGTCTTCTGTTGCATATTCTGTTTATCCACGCCCTCACAACTTTCTCAAACACCTCCGTGTAGACAGCGGTGTTGATTCTTAAGCCCTGTGAAAAAAATTGAGGAAGCATGACATCTTCGTCGCTGCTGAAAACTCCCAGACCCATTACAGTTGCTGGGAACTTGGTATGTCTTACCGTTGGAACCTTATTCGGCTCTCTGCATAACCATCTGTCATTCGTTCGGTTTAATGTTTGGTCCTGAACGGAGTTTTTCTCATCAGAAAAAAACCAAACCTTTCCAGCCTCTTGGTGTCTTAACTTGTTAAGCAAGGGCTTCCCACGGAAAGATTCTCTCTCGTCTAATCCGGTATAAACTGGTCCCTTTGCATCACATACAGCTTGTACTGGATGTCCTCATGCACAGCTCTTCTGTTGGGGTATTCTGAAACCTTGAGGTCCTTTGCAATGGCTCTGATTGACCTTTTGTGCAAAGTTATGTGTACTGATGCTACTAGAATCCCGTACATGCATATTACGATTAGCTACTGATGTCAGATCCCCAGAGCAGCTTCCAGCGCTTCTCTATCTTTCACAACGTAGGATCAGGACCCTTTCGAGAAGCGAGCTATCTCTGTATCACAATACAGTAATCCCTCGACTATCGCGGGTGTTACGTTCCAAAACCCCCTCTCGATAGGTGAACACCTACGAATTAGAAACAGTACTGTACGGTATATTTTTTCATTATTATTTTTATAATTTGTATATATTTATTTTATTATAATTGCAAAACAACACCACGGAGGAATTGACGTAAGGTTAAATAATAAACCGCGATAGGTGAACCGCGATGTGGTGAGGGATTACTCTACTACACTTTTAAGGCAACGATTATAGCGTTGACATTATTCATCTCAAAAGTAAGGTAAAAGAAATAAGCTAAAAGAACGTTAAAGTTCTTGAAAGAGGTGTCCCCAAAAATGTGACCACCTTGTATATGCATACAATCTATTTACCTACCTACCTACCTACCTACCTGTCTGTCTGTCTGTCTATTGTGCCTCTAGGTTCTGAATTCGAATTCTGCCGAGCTAGACCTTGCTCCCTATCCTTTCGGGATCGATAAAACACGTACCAGTTAAGCACTGGGATCGATGTAATCGACTTCTACACCCACATCCCAAATTGCTGGCCTTGTGCCAAAATTTGAAACCAATATTAATACGGGTTGCAAAGCATCGAGCTGGCAGAATCGTTAGGGCAAAATGCTGAGCGGCATTTCGTTTACATTTACGTTCTGAGTTCAAGTTTCACTGATGTCGACTTTGCTATTCATACATTCGGGGAGGATAAAATAAGTACCATTTGAGCACCGAGGTAGATGTAATCGAATTAGCATCTCCTTCGAAATTACTGGCCTTCTACCAAAATTTTAAACCAATATTCTTCAACTATTTTATGGTTGACTGCTTAATACCGATAAGAGTATCCAACTGCAAAAAATAATTACCTCTACTTTACACGAATGATTACTAGTTGGAAAACTGTTCCATTCAGAAGAACGAAAAAATATATATAAACACACAAGAACAAAACGTAAAACGTATAAAAATTGCAACATAGGCACTAATGATTCGTGTTGTTTAATAACAGACAGAAACTCTTCAACGATTTTGGTGTTTCTGTCAGAATCCTGGTGTTGGAAACTTTTCGTGACTTCTGTGAATCATATTAAGTCCTCCTTAGATTTCCTCCCATCACGTTTGTGATAAAGGATGATTTCTCTTGGCAGCAAGCATAATTGCATTAAATTACATTTAAAACCAATTACTAATTCGTAATGCAACACAAAGCTGTAGACATTTATGTATTAATATTAACTATAATTCGGCAGATCAAGTTGTA
>NW_021835338.1:30000-41028 GCF_006345805.1 Octopus sinensis | reverse complement strand
CATATTGAGATGGCTATTATACTTTACATCTCTAAAAATGCTTATATAGTTATTTCCCTTACAAACCCGAGCAACGCCGGGCGATACTGCTAGTATATATATATATATAAAATTAAAGAAAAGAAGAAATTGGAGTCATGAAGAAGGAGGACGGTTGGACAGTTATTTATTATTCGCTAGAATCGTTTCGACACAACGTAGTCCTCCAAGTATACAAGTAGTTCATTATGCAAATGTTTGCTTACATAATGAAATATAGTTGTGTTTCCTCAGGCGATATACGTGATATACATGTAACATTCTTCGTCAGATACAGCGAAAACAGTCAAATCATTGATGGAGATGTTACTAGTCTGGTTTAATGGTTTCCCCGTTTTCACAACCATATAACAACATTTATCCTGACCAACTCCAACCCTACGAGTGTTGTCTCCGTTAGTTTGAAAACGCCGTGTTCAAGGCCATCTCCTCTGATCGTCGTGGTTTGAATTTAGTAGCGGCTGATAGACCCATGGTATGTGCCGCCAAAACGCGTTTTGTCGGACTGCTGCGTCCAAGGATCGAAGTGTAGGAAGTTTGTAAACTTCGAGCAGTTCGTGGTAGGTATAAAAAAGAACGTCCGGGAACTACGAAACATATGTAACCTGAATTCTACCTGCTTTACTCCCCCAATTTCGATAAACACACACACACGCATACATAGAGACACGCGCACACACATACACACACACGTACACACACATATGTATATATATTTCTTTATTGCCCACAAGGGGCTAAACACAGAGGAGACAAACAAGGACATACACACGGATTAAGTCGATCACATCGACCCCAGTGCGTAACTGGTGCTTAATTTATCGACCCCGAAAGGATGAAATGCAAAGTCGACCTCGGCGGAGTTTGAAACCAGAACGTAACGGCAGAGGAAATGCGGCCACGCATTTCGCCCGGCGTGCTAACGTTTCTTAACTGTTTAGTTTTTAGGGAAGCCGTAAACACGTTGTCGTGAGATTTACAATTTGTCTCGGATATTTTGATCCTTTCGGAGACATTCTCCTCAACGTTGCTTTCTCCCTGATAGAAAAAGCGAGAGATAACGACATGAAGAATGTGACACGCTCATTGACTCCAATGCCTAACTGTTACTTTATTCATGAAGTCTGAATGGTTGAAAGGTGTAGTTGATTTTGGTCGGATCCGAATTCAGAACAGAAAATAACTAGTAGAAATATGCGACAATAATAAAATATACGCATTATATATTCGTTCTTCACTCGTTTCTAGAAATCTTTCGTCACGCATTTCTCACCTCTTCGGTCATCTTTTCTTCACACGTGTGTCCTTCTGCTCCACTTAGTCCATTCTGTCCTTCTATGATGTGTTTCCTTATGAGGCGGATAAGGATACACATCATAGAAGGACAGAATGAACTAAGCGACGTAAGAAACACACATTGATGGAAAAGGTCGCTGAAGAGGTCACAGATGTGTGACGAAAGATTTCTGGGCAACGAACATAAGATAACATAAAAACAGTAACAAACGAGTGAAGAACGAATTTATAGTTCGTGTGTTTATTTGGTAACAAACAAAAAAGAAGATAAAAGAAAAAATGAAAATCACTATCCTTAAATATAACAATAAAATATATCGTAATACTAAATAACAAAGAAACGTGAATTGCATAATTTTATTAATTAGCTTCCGCTTCTTGCATCTAAGAGAACTCTCATCAAAGAGGGCTTTATTCTTTTTAGGGCAAATATTTTATCTTTGCATCGCTATTCAGAGAATGATCCCATTCTGGAGTGTGTATAAGTGGGTGACAAGATGAGCATACATACATACATACATACATACATACATACATACATCATACATACATACATACATACACACAACACACATACACACATATATATATATATATGTACATATATAATAAACGTGTATATGTGTATGTCAATGACAAAATGTATGTGTTTTTCGCGCCTACTGAGGGTGGTAGTATACCTTGTTTACACAGACATACGCATGAGTATGTGTGGGCACACACACGCACATAACATACACACACATATATACATATATATATGTGTGTGTGTATGGGTATCTGAATGTGCTTGAATGCGTAAACATATATATGCATCCATGCATACACAAAGTAGTAGTAGTAGTAGTAGTAGTAGTAGTAGTAGTAGTAGTAGTAGTAGTAGTAGTAGTAGTAGTAGTAGTATCTGCAGTAGTAGTAGTATCTGCAATAGTAGTAGCAGAGGTGACACATTTAAGGGAGAGTTAAAGCCTCCCTTAGAAATTTGAAATGAAGGTCAAACAGAACTGTGACTTTTGGGTCGTGATTTGTGACCTCGTGGGAAGACACATGACAGGATAAATATATAGACTGTGTGTGTGTTGTATATATACGTGAGTATGTGATTGTTTGTGATCGTGTGTATTTGTGTGTATATATTTGGTATATGAACACTCACACATGTCTGTCTGTCTGTCTGTCAGTCTGTATGTATCTATGTAAATCATTATTCAGTTTATTTCAATATTTCTTGCCAATAGAGAATGAACCGGTTTCTAACCTAGACCCAAGGTTCCTTCATTGGAATTTCAACATAAACAACAAGGCATTTTTGAATGTATGTATGTATGTATATTTTATGTATGTATCCTCGTGCATATAGTTACATATCTGGACATGCTCATATATATTCAAATGATAAACTTCTGAAAACTTTTATAGTTCCAGTGATGGAGTGAATCTGTAGTCTTCGAATTAGCTTTCACTTTTCTGGTTTTGAGAAGCCTAATTTCTCAAGATTGGCATTTAGACAGTGTGTTAGATATCTCAGGGCCCCAATAATTACAGGTATAAACCTGAACTTATAATATGTAAAGAGTAACTGCAGATTTCTCAATGGTTCAGCTTAGGTGTTCTCTTTTTCACTGATCTTCAGCTTTATGTTAACATCCGTTGGGCAGCAAATTCCCACAACTGTGCACAATTTCTCTTCTCTGTCTCAAATGACTATATCAGGTCTGTTGTTCTTACATTTTATTGAGGTCTTCACTAGTACATGTCACCAGTATTCCTTTTTACTATGAGTGGTTATAACTTCTACCATATTGTGGGTTCTTATTTCTTTGTCCTCGGGTGAGGCACAGTTATCATGATTTTTGCCTTCTGGCAAGCTCAAAATAATCACATGAACAAGAAATACTGACTTGTTCATGGTCTTTGTTGACTTGACGAACGCCTTTGATACTGTAAATCGGGAGGTGCTCTGGAAATTTTGCCTTGCTGATAAAATAAGGGTAATAGTATCCCTGTATGATGGCAACAGTGACATCTAGTAGTCAATATTCAGAGGCATTATTTGCTGCTACTGGAACTCAACAGAGCTATGTTTTAGCTTCTCTACATCTTTCCATATTCTTTTCGATGATGCTCCAACATGCTTTCAGGGATTTTCATGAATGTGTAAAATTCCAGTTTTGCACAGAAGTAGATTTACTTACTAAACCTGAACGGGAAAAAGTTCAAGTCAAAGAAAAATAATAAAGAAGAGATTCTACGTGACTTACTGTTTGCCGATGATTGCGATTTGAGGGAATTCAGGAAATGGTCGACAGGTTTACTGTGGCAGCTCGTGAAGTCTTATTCCATTCCATCCAAAGCCTGGGCAGAACATACTAAGATAAGAACGGGGTTATTGACAAGAAGCCACTCAAATAGGTCAGGTCATTTAATATCTTAAAAGTACAGTACTTTAATAGTATTCTTGATGATGAAATCAATGTTCAAATTGCTAAGACTACAAACACTTTTGGAAGACGTGCCCATCATTTGTAGGATAAACAGGATGTCAATCTGAAGACTGAAATAAGTATATACAAATCTTATATTTTGAGCACATTTTGTAGAGGGAAGAAGCATGGACTCCCAACTAGAAACATATAAAGAAATTGGAAACCTTTCACATGTGCTGTCTGCGCAATATCTGCAGCATAAAATAGCAAGGTAAGATATCAAATGTCAAAATCTTAGAAAAATGTGATATCTCCAGTTTTGAACACATGCTATTAAGAGAGACTTCAGTGCAGAAAGATAGGACATGTTGCTCGAATGAAAGATGACGCATTTCAAAAATTCTTTTGTATGGCCAACAAGTGGAAGGATAGCGCGGTAAAGGAGGACCTGTAAGTTGAAGTAATCACTAATAATCTCTACGGCTTAACTTGCCATCTTGAGAAAATCATTGGGAAGATCGATCTGAATGGTGTAAAATGTATCATAATGCATCAAGAGTTGAAGAAACAAGAACAATAAAAGAATTATATCCTGCAATCAATAAACGCATTTGTCCAGTCCCTGGTAAAATCAAAATCACCAGTGTCCCCATTGTCCCCATCATAACAAAATCCATTCCTGGACTCAAATTGTATTCAAGCATCCATCGCAAATGCATGCAGCTTCTTTTGTCCTTTTCCTTTTAAAACTTGTTTTCCCACTTTTTTCTTATTTTTTCCTTTCTTTAAGACCTCTCTTTCAAACACTCATGCGACGAAATCGACAAGAGCGACCACCATGATCATGATCATGATCATGATCATCATGATCACCATCATCATCATAATTATTGTTGTTATTATTATTGTTGTTATTATTATTATTGTTATTATTATTATTATTATTATTATTATTATTATTATTATTATTATTATTATTATTATTATTATTATTATCATTATTGTTATTATTATCTTATTATTAGTGTTGTTGTTGTTCTTATTATTAATATTATTATCATTAATATTGGTATTATTATTGTTATTGTTATTATTATTATTATTATTATTTTTATTATTGTTGTTATTATTGTTATTGTTATTATTATTGTTGTCGTTATTATTATTATTATTATCATTATTATTATTATCATTATTATTCTTACTATTACCATTATTGAAAAGGGTTTGAGTCGGCCCCATGCGACTTACAATTTCGTGGACTTGTTACAAAATCCTTGCTCGTCGAACCCAGTCAACTGAACCTGATGAGCTAAAGCTTCCGAAAGTAACTTTGAGCCGCATGAAGCCGAATTAAGCTGTTTTAAATAAATATATATGTATCTCCTACTAAATGTGTGGAGTGCCTCTTCCTCCCGTTTGTCCACTCACCCATATACATACATACATGACTACATACACATACATACATACATACAAAACATACTATCATATACATATATATATATATATATATATATATATATATATATATATATATATATATATATATATATGTGTGTGGTGTGTGTGGTGTGTGTGTCCCACTAGCATTGCTTGACAACCGATGCTGGTGTGTTTACGTCCCCCGTCACTTAACGGTTCGGCAAAAGAGACCGATAGAATAAGTACTGGGCTTACAAAGAATAAGTCCCGGGGTCGATTTGCTCGACTAAAGGCGGTCTCCAGCATGGCCACAGTTAAATGATTGAAACAAGTAAAGATATATATATATATATATATATATATATATATATATAGGGTATCTGAAATATTAGAAATTTCCATTACCAGTGGCCTAGAGTATAAAGATTTAGTCTATAGACTATATGTTATTTCTATAGATACAGTATACATTTAAACACATAAGAAGTATCCATCATAGGACTACCTGCACGCTAGAGAGAACAGTTAAATTCCAAACCACTTTTAAGGATAAAATATCGAATGAAATGAAAAATAAAAACATTTACCATCTAACTCCAGGACCAATGGTTTCAGACACTTTTGCCAATTATTTTATTTGCTAAAAAACGTCGTCTGAAACCATTGGTCCACGAGTTAGATGGTAATTTTTTTAATTTTTCATTTCATTCGAAATTTTATCCCTAATAGTGGTTTGGAATTTAACTGTCCTCTCTAGCGTGCAGGTAGTCCTATGATGGATACCTCTTATGTGTTTAAATGTACACTGTATTTATATATGCAATATTGAGCAAAAGGAAACGGAATGATAAATTGCAGAGAACAATGTACAATATGTCTCTGTTTATTCGCTAGCTATCCGTTCTTTATATTACTAACAGTAGTTTCGCAATAATGTGCTTCTTCAGATAATACCTCACAACCCATTGTTTCCGGTCGTTTCTAGCAAGGTAAGTGGTGATAAATATGTCTTTCATTGTCTTTGTATTGTATTCTTTGTCGTGCCTCTTCTCTATTCATCTCATCCAAACAGCGATCGATTAAATTCTATAATCCTTCCTTCGTCTACTGCATCTTTCTTGATCTCTTCCACAACCGTTAATACGTTCTGCAGTTTTTTTTATGGAATGTAATCCGCTACTAATTAACACTGGCGAGGTTCAGCGAAGGCTGGAATGTGCTCTTCAACTGTAACTAGTACAGCTCTGCTGTTCTAGTGTCCTTTAGTCTTTCTACTGATTTCTTTTCTTTTCTTTTCTTTTCTCCCCCTTAGTTCAAGCTTCATTGTCATTTTCACCGGATGATCTTCTGATCAACACGATACCTTGGTGGAGTCAGAAATCTTGTACACAAGTTCCACTGATGCAAACATAGTCAATTTCCATGTTTGCATTGCCATCAGGCGATCACCATGTAGGATAGAAAGCAGTTTACCGTCGTAAAAAAAGGTGCAAGTAGATTATCCTAAATATAGGCGTAGGAGTGGCTGTGTGGTAAGTAGCTTGCTTACCAGCCACACTGTTCCAGATTCAGTTCCATGCGTGGCACCTTGGGCAAGTGTCTTCTAATATAGCCTCGGGCCGACCAAAGCCTTGTAAGTGGATTTGGTAGACAAACTGAAATAAGCCTGTCGTATATATGTATATATATATATATATATATTTCGTATATAATACGAAATACATAATTATATCTTGAGATCGTTAGTAATAACAATATTCAAAATATAAAACAGACTGGAGTTGTAGTGCTCCAAATGAGCTATATGCCACTTCTTAATCTGAGCGCAACCAATGCATTAAAAGCAGTAGCTAAAGGAACATTACTAAAATCCACACAGAAAGATCAAACACATGCATATATTAATATATTCATTTATATCTACAGAACAGAAGTAAATATAAAGTCCGACGTTTAAAAATATAATAATATATAAATAAATAAACATCATATGATATATATAAATATATAAGAATCAGTGTTGCATTCATACACACACATACACACACACACACACACACACACATATATATATATATATAATATATTAATAAATGAAACATATGCATATATATGTACATATATGTACGTACCAACCTCTACATGTATATATACACGCATATATGAGTACAGGACACCAAAAAAACGTCGAACACAATGAGAAACGAAAACATAGATACAAACACAAGGAACTGGACATTTTTTTTAAACAACAAAAAAATAGTACAGGACAAATAACACAAGGAAAAAACCCCTTCTTTAGTCGCCATGGTTTCATCTACTCTACGTTTCGAATATATATATATATATATATATATATATATATATATATATAATATATATATATATATGCATGTATATATATAAAGATGTATATGAACAGAGAAAAATTGGAAGAGATTGACGTCTGGATGAATGCGTATACACACGCCCGTAGCCATACGTATCTAAACACATACGCCCAGTAATACAGACATATACAAACAACATACATATACACAAACGGGCAACAAAAACACACGCTACCCAATTTTCGCCACCTTCCAAGGCACACTTTTGTTTTCCTTTTACCTGAAAAACACATTGAAAAAATATAAAAAAATAAAAAAGAATGCGATATATTACGATAAAGGCGTTTCTATTCGATACGACCCTAACATATGATCTTAATCTTATGACAACTATATTGAATACAGTGACAAGCAATTTTAAAGACATAGTAACAAGCCTTCAATTCACCTTGTCAACCGACATTTTAACAAAAGAGTATGTAGGCAATTGAAGTTGAAGTAGATGTGGTGGTGTGGATGGTAGCATCGTGGGGGTTATTTTTCCTGGTTGGATGGTGTCAATGGTGGTGGCAGCTGTGGTGGCGGCGGTGGTAGTGGTGGTAGTAACCTCAGCGTTGGTGGTGGCGATGATGGTGGTGGTGAGTAGTGGTGATGGCTGTTGCGGTGGTGACATCGGGGTTCTTGATCGATGGTTGTAGTGGTGGTGGTGATTTCATGATGAGGATAATGATAATGGTGATGGTTGTGATGATGATGATGATCATGATCATGATCATGGTGGTGGTGGTGGTGGTGGTGATAATGCTGATGATGATGACAATAGTGGTGGCGGTGGTGATAATGCTGATGATTGTGGTGGTGTTGGGATAGTGGTGGTGATGGTAGTAGTGGTGATGATGATGATGATGATGATGATGGTGGTGTGAGTGGTGATGATGATGACGGTAGCGGTGGTGATAGTGGTAGTATGACTGATTATGTTGGTAGAAGTGATAGTGGTGGTGTCGGTGGTGTTGAGGGTGGTCCGAGCAGATGGTGGGGTCGGAGTTCTTCATGGTTGGATGGTGGCAGTGGTGGCAGAGATGGTAGTGGTGGTGGTGGCGATGGTGTAATAGTGATACTCGTTGTGGTGGTGCCGTTGGAGTTCTTGATGTTTGTAGTGGTGACAAATGATCATATTTGCTCTTTTCCTCTTTTCCTCGTTTCAGGCATTCGACTTCGGCCATGCTGGGGCTCCACCTTTTGTCGAAGAAATCGACTCCAGGTCTTATTCTTTGCAAGCCAACTACTTATTCTATCAGACTCTTTGGCCGAACCACTAAAGTTTGGGGACATAAACAACACACCAATATCGCTTGTCAAGCGATGGAGGAGGGGTCAAATGCATCCACAAAGACACACACACATACACACGCACAAATACACACACACATACACACACATACACACGCACAAATACACACACACACACACAAGGCGGCTTTCTTTCAATTTCCGTCTTCCAAATCCTCTCGCAAAGGTTTGGTCGGCCCGAGGCTGTATTAGAAGACATTTGCCCAAAATGCCACGCAGTGAAACTGAACTCGGAACCATAGGCTTGGGAAGCAAACTTCTTGCCACACAGCCACGCCTGCACCACATATATAAACAGCCTTAGTCAAATTCTTTGGTACCCCGAGTTTCAAAGCGCGATGCTAATCCTCAGCCATTAGAAATTTGAATGGCTGAGGATTAGGTTTGAAACTCGGAGTACTAAAGGAATCTAAACCAAACTGTTTTGATCCATACATGTAACTCCCAATAAATACAGTGAGTGCCCTTCTTTCGTTTGTCCACTTACACGTGTATATATATGTATATATACATATATATGTATATATATATATATATATATATATATATATATATAATATATATATATATTATATATATATATATATATATATATTATGTATGTATATATAATGGTGATGATGGTGGTGGTGGCGGGATAGTGGTGGGATAGTGGTGGTGATGGTAGTGGTGGTGGTGATGATGATGATAATGATAATGGTGGTGGTGGTGGCGGAGGTGGCGGTGGTGATAGTGGTAGTGGTGCTGGTGGTGGTGGCAGTGGTGACAGTGGTGGCAGAGGTGGTAGTGGTGCCGTTGAAGTTCTTGATGCTTGTGGTGGTGACAATATATACATACATACATACATATATACATATATATATGCGTGTGTGTGTGTATGTGTGTATGTGTATGGATGTATATAGTTGGAATTTACAAAAAAAAAACAAAACAAAAAGACGAAGACGGGTTTGTAAGCAACAAACGGGTGTATTAGTTTAACGCCAGGAAGTGAGAAAGTTTTTTACGCTTCGAGCCTACGCTCTTCAACAGAAAGGAACACAGAAATAAGCAGAGAGAGAAAATAAAAATGCCAAGCGATCAATCATGGCGAAATATATATATACATATATATATATATATATATATATATATGCACCTTTTCTCTCTCTCTCTCTCTCTCTCTCTCTTATATATATATATATATATATATATATATATATATATATATATACCGGAGTAAACACATAAATGTGAAACAAGGTGGAAAAAAGAGTACTCAAATACCAGTGGTAGAGTATATGCTTTATTTTAAGCAGCAGAAAATTCAACAAATCTGTACTCTGAGTTTCTCGTTGCCGTTCATCAGACAGTTTTTGCTAGAATGGAACTTATATATTAATATATAAATATATATATTAATATAAAGTTCCATTCTAGCAAAAACTGTCTGATGAACGGCAACGAGAAACGCAGAGTAACAGATTTTGTTGAATTTTCTGCTGCTTAAAATAAAGTATATAATATATATATATATTATATATATACACACATTTTTTTTCTCTGTAAGTACTAGGCTTACAAAGAATAAGTCCGGAGGCAGATTTGTTCGACTAAAGGCAGTGCCCCTGTGTGGCTGCAATCAAATGACTGAAACAAAAAAAAAAGAGTAAAACAGTAATATAGAAAGAGCCGGTTTCTAACCTAGATCCAAGACTCCTTCATTGGAAACTCAACATCAACAACATGGTATTTTTGTTTGTATGGATGTATGTATATGCGCAGATTCGTATGTGTTGCCTTATATTTTGCTATATGTATGTATGTATGAATGTATTCATGTATGCATGTATGTATTTATGTATGAATGTATGTAGCATGTATGTATGTATGTATGTATGTATGTATGTATGTATGTATGTATGTATGTAATAAACCTTTACATAAATAAATAACGTGAAATACACGAAGGGACGAACAAAAAGACAAACGGGTCATTCAAAGCCTTCATTCTTCAGTCAGAAACTGATCCCTCATCGCAGATTTCGGCTGTTTAATTCTGAGATCCGCTCTGAATCAGCCAGCCATAGAAGGAAAGAATGCAACGCAACAGAGACGAACGTGAAACGAAAAATATTTTTTGGAGACAGTAACGGTTAAAAACATGGATGACACAGGCG
>NW_021835338.1:25000-27500 GCF_006345805.1 Octopus sinensis | reverse complement strand
CATGTTTCCAGAGGTGAATTATTCAAACCCCAAAGAATCCTTCACTTCTGCTCGTGATCAGAGATGCACATATCGCCAGCCACTAAGGGAAATACTCAACTGGTGTTGATCAAACAACTGACAAGCAAATCTGTGGTATTGAACAGGATATTTGCTGTAGCCCATCTTTTATACCAAGACAAAACAATGTACATGTTAACACTTCCAATCAGGTAAGATCAGAAGCCCAAAGAGCCACTGTCTGGTACTGTATCGGGGCATTTATCATCATCATCATCATCAATCATCATTAATATTATTATTATTATTATTATTATTATTATTATTATTATTATAAAGGCGGCGAGCTGGCAGAAATCGTTACCCCCCCCCCCCCCCGAAATGCTTAGCGGCATAGAAGTACATAGGACCCTCAAAGGTGATGTGAACCCTGGTTGAGGCCTAGTGCTAGATCTCTCAATGTTCCCTTCTTCTCCTGGGGTTTTATTTGTGAGAGATGTTTCTGTTTAATCTTTTACTTGCCTCAGTTACTGGGCTGTGGCCATGCTTGAGTACCATCTTGAAGCATTTAGTCGCACAAATCGAACTCGGTGCTTATTCTATCAGCCTAATTTGCCGAACCACTAAGTTACAGGGAAGCAAATGAACCAACAATGATTGCCAAGTGGTACTGGAGGACAACGACAGACACACTGATACACGGAAACGCACACATAGGCACACACACGCGCATCCCACCTCCAACAAACACACATACGCACACACAGCTATATCTTTTACCTTTTACTTGTTTCAGTCATTAGACTGCGGCCATGCTGAGGCACTGCCTTGAAGGATTTTTAGTTGAATGTATTATTTTTGTAAGCTTTGCCCCTTATTCTATCGATCCATTTTGCCGAATCGCTAAGTTATGGGGACATAACCACTTATCAAGGGGTGGGGTGGGGAATATACAGACTCAAAGATACAAAGATATATATACATATATATACAAGAGGCTACCCAAAATTAACCGGAAAGGTTCAGGCTTCCGCCGCTAGAAGTCACTTGATACAACCCTCAGGCATCATTCTGCCGACAGGAGTCGTCCTGTTTTCATCTTACTTCCACATGGTTCGTCTTTGTCTTTGCAGTGCTTCCCTCCCATTCGTCGATATTTGTGATGGCTGAAACTAAGAATCAGTCTGCTTCCGTGAAATTCTGTTTTCTGTTGAGGAAAACGGTGGCCGAAACAGATGTTGTTCTTCAAGCAACTTACGAGGATGCCGCCATGAGCAAAACATAAGTGTACGAGTTGTTTTCACGCTTTAGGAATGGTGACCTGTTGCTTGAAGACCAACCTCGTTCAGGTCGACCGTCAAATGAAAACAGCCGAATGAAAACATCACGAAAATTCATGAACCGTCACCAAAGAATTGACGAAGTTTTAGATATGATTGGTGTATCCTGGAGCTCTTGCCAACGAATTTTGAGCGAGGAATTGCAAATGAAAAGAATTGCAGCAAAATTTGTGCCTTGCTTGCTCACGGAAGATCAAAAGCAGTAACGACTGAATGCGTGTTGTAAACTGAAAGAACAGTTTGAAATTCTTCCGGACATTTTTTCTACTGATGACAAAAGCTCGTGCTACGGAACTAGCTGGTGTGTAAGAGGTGAAGAAAAAACCGGGGAGGTGTTAAAATGTTTTACATAGCAAGAGATCCAGCATAGTGGAAAACGCGCCTGGACCGATGCATTGCTTCAAATGGAGAATACTTTGAAGGCGATATGAATGTAAACCTACACTCGCCTCCTTATGAGAGCTCAAAATCACTCGTGGAAGCGCCATCCAACCAAAATGCAAATATATGGGAAACTACCACCTGTGTCATCCCTTGTGAAAGGTAGGAGAGTCCAGTTTGCTGGACATTGTTGTAGAGCTGAAAAAGAAGTAATTTCTACTCTTCTCCTCTGGAAGCTATCTACTCGCAATACCAGAGGGCGCACACTCTCCTACCCTGATGTTATCTCCAGGGATACAAGCATCCAGCAACAGGACCTCCGTAATGCTATCATGGACCGTGAAGTCTGGCGTAACATAGTAAATTCCATTGTCTCGACCACGGTCTAACAATGATGATAATGATGATGAAACATGTAAAAGTAAGTGAATAAAATAATTTTGCAAAATACCGGTTTCTTTTGGGCACCCCCTAGCATTTATGACAGACTTCTTTCAGTTTCCGTCTACCAAATTTACTCAAAAGACTTTGGTCGGGCCGACGCTATAATTAAAAACATTAGTCGAAGGTGCCACGCAATGGGACTGAATCTGGAACCATGTGGTTGTGAAGGAAGCTTCTTACCATACAGCCACGCCTGCGCCTGTATATTTTCATATACATGCATACATACATGCATACATACAAGTAAGTCTTCCACACAGTTTCCCTCCACCAAACTCACGCACAAGGCATTGGTCGACCCGAGACTATTGCAGAAGATACTTGGCCCAAGGTGG
>NW_021835338.1:17500-22500 GCF_006345805.1 Octopus sinensis | reverse complement strand
CCAGACTTGTTTGGAGATCTCTTGGCGGCGGTGTACTGCAACTGGCAGCAAAACGGGAGCATTCCTGGTTTTGTGAGCCGAGGAGCCGTAACACTGCTGAAGAAAGATCTAAACAAGGGAAATGTAATAGATAACTTTAGGCCATCACTCTGCTTAATGCAGACTTGAAAATTTTGGCCAAGGTGCTAGCCAAGAGGTTGGCGCTTGTCATCGAGAAACTGGTCGACAAGGCGCAAACATGCGCCGTGCCAGGCCGGACCATCCATGACAACCTCCATCTGATGCGCTACATCATAGACAGGGTATTTAACGAACCTGGCATGGGTGGGGCCCTGATCAACTTGGATCAATCAAAAGCCTTTGATAGGGTGGACCATCGATACTTGGAGGCAGTCCTGAGAGCGGCTGGTTTCGGTCCCGTCTTCCGCGGCTGGATAGCTGCCTTGTACAGAGGCATCCGTTGTTCGGTAATTCGCGTAAATGGACATCTATCGAGACCTTTCGACATTGCACGTTCGGTCCGTCAGGGATGCCCCCTCTCGGCGCTTCTATACGTATTGACTCTTGAGCCACTACTGCGAAGCTGGCGACTCTAAGGGGCATCCCGCGAGAATTGGGATGCGGGACGAGCGTGTCTGCATACGCGGACGACGTCACGGTCATAGTGTTAGCCACGAGCACATCGAGCTGGTCGGCGAGACACTGAAAACTACGAAGCGGTGACAGGAGCGAAATCAACCGGGAAAAGTCAGTGGGCTTGCGACTAGGCACCTGGAGAAGCAAGCCCATGCCGTCCACCAGCGCCTCCGTCGTGGGACGCTGGACCGACGGCCCGGTTGAGTTGCTCGGGGTCTGGTTTGGTCCGGACCTCCAAGTGGAGAAGAACTGGAACGAGATAACGAGTAGGGTGGTGACTCTCGCCCGGCAATGGGCCGAGAGGAAACTGTCCCTAAAAGGTCGAGCGGAGGTGGCGAACACGTACATCGCGTCCGTCATCTACTACCGCCTGACCGTCGTACCTTGTCCCGACCCTACCATCACCAAACTACAACGCATCCTCTTTCGCTTCTTGTGGAAAGATGCGTCCCGATGGTCAGGCGATCCATTTGCTGTCAACCCCGTTAAAAGGAGGGCTGGGCATGCCGTGTTTGTGATGATGCGCAGACACGCGCTGAGACTGCGACATCTCTGGCTCTATGTAGACGACGGTGAACAGTGTGGTCGCCGTTTGTGAGGCACGCTTTCCCGCAGCTCGTCTCCATGACCGAACTGCAGTCGTGGATCAAAAGAGGCCGAGGAAGGGCGAATGGCACCGCGAGTGTCGCGTTGCTCTCAAGCAAGTCTGCCGTCCTGGGTCGACCTTAAGTGACTTCACACACAACCAAAGCATTCTATAGGGGTTTAGTGGAGGGGAGGTACGACGACGAGCTCGGGGGCGAACCTGGACGTCGACGAGGAGTACCTGACCCGCCTGTTCGGGACGACTTTCGGGCCAGGGCCCATGGACAACTTCCAGAGATCCTGGCCTGGCAGTGCTACCGAGAAGCGCTACCCGTTCGGGATAAGCTCTACAGACACGGCTCGAGAAACACGGGGCCGACCTGCCCGAGATGCGGTCAGAGCGACGAAACCGTTCTGCACGCACTCGTTCAGTGTCCAACAATTTCCGACCTGTGGGCTTATGTCGAACAACTGCTGTCACGTGTGGGACGAGTCGGTTTATCTCAGCTGAGTCTATCGTCAATATTGTCACGCCTCCTTCCTTCAAACGGGAAGGAAGAGCTATTTTCATCATCCTTGTGGCTATGGCGAAAGAATGTATCTGGTGGACGCGTCTGAAAGGATTGGAGACAAACCTTTCCTCTCTGGTCAATCTCTCATCAACTTCTTCAAGTACCACTTGAAAAGGAAAGTGAGAGTAGAGAGGCAAGTTTTGTCTAGCGAATGTTTTAAAAAAGATGGGTGAATGTTGCAAGAATGGCACGTATGAATGACGAAGCCACCTTGAGCATAGTCCTATGAACCCAGAAATCGAAAACAGAGAGTTACTTATTTGCAAAAAAAAAAAAAAAAAAAAAAAAAAAATATAAAATGTGACTTCATTGACCGAGGTTACCGTGGTCTTTTCCGTAGGCTTTTCTTTCCACGGGTAAACCTCACCTGTCCTCCCCTTTACACTTCATATTGACATTTCTGTGATAACGATCCCTATTGATCATTTTTTTTTTTTTTTTTTTTTTTTTTTTTTTTTCCCTCTCCCCCTTTTTTTTTTTTTTTTTTTTTTTTTTTTTTACCCCCCTTTTTTTTTGTCCTCTTTCTCTCCTTTTACGATCCCTTTTGATCGAACCTCCCCCTTCCTATTTTTTTTTTTTTTTTTTTTTTTTTTTTTTTTTTAATACCTCAAAAGAAAAGCTCTACCTTGTAATTTGTTCTATCTGTGTGCAGCCCTGTGTGGCTAATAAAGAAACATATCTATCTATCTATCTATCTATCTATCTATCTATCTATCTATCTATCTATATATATATTATATATATATATATATATATATATATATATATATATTATATATATATATATATTATATAATATATATATGTGTGTGTGTGTATATATGTGTATATATATATATATATTATATATATATATATATATAATATATATATATATATACATATGTCCATATGCAGATACAATGTTGCAAGAAAAGATATTTTATTTTATTTATTTATTTATTGTCAGTTTCGTGTTTTCAGATTTTGTTGCGAAGATCTTTCTTTCGCCGACAACACATAAACCCATTTCATGCTTGTTTCATGTTTACTCGTCGTTTCTTCGCCAAGTGATCGATAAGTCATTTTCTTTCCGTCTTCAATTGTCTTTCTCTGATTGAGCAAACGACAGTAAAATATATCCGCATATTGGACATGCTGTCGTATGGCTTTTAGCTTCCTGCGTAGGAACATGCGGCCGCTTGACGAAGCAACAAAATACTCGTACATGTCAATGGTCCTGAACCGTCTTTACATATGGACACTGTTCATGGCTGTCTTACTCTGATGGACTCCCATGGATATTCAATATTTAGAAACTAGTAAGACGGTGAGCTGGCAGAAACGTTAGCACGCTGGGCGAAATGCTTAGCAGTATTTCATCTGCCGCTACGTTCTGAGTTCAAATTCCGCTGAGGTCGACTTTTCCTTTCATCCTTTCGGGGTCGATTCAATAAGTACCAGTTACGCACTGGGGTCGATATAATCGACATAATCCGTTTGTCTGTCCTTTGACCTCTCTGTGTTTAGCCCCTTGTGGGTAGTAAAGAAATAGGTATTTCATCTGTCCTTATGTTCTGAGTTCAAATTCCGCCGAGGCCGACTTTGCCTTTCATCCTTCCGTGGTCGATAAATTAAGTACCAGTTGCGTACTGGGGTCAATCTAATCGACTGACCCCCCTCCTCCAAAATTTCGGGCCTTGTGCCTAGAGTAGAAACGAATATTTAGAAACTATTTTTATATTAAGGTGTCAAGAAAGTTCTTGCGGCATTTTTCATTTTGATTTTAAATTATGCATTTTCAAATTAATTTTCATTAAATTAGTTTGACTTTATACATCATTTTAAAGCCCGTTTATCGCTCTATCTAATCGTGATACTCTTTTACTTTTTGAATAATTAGGCCATTTTTTCCGGAACGTTGAATACAACATGGACAAAAAGCAAATTCGCACAATTTTCTTATTCCAGTTCAAGCTAGGCCGAAAAGCTGCTGAAACAGTTCGCGATATCAACGATGCATTTGGCCCAGGAACTACTAATGAACTTACAGCACAATGGTGGTTCAAGAAAGTCTTGAAGATGATAAGCGTAGTGGTCGGCCATCAGATGTTGACAACGACCAACTAAGAGCCTTAGTCGAAGCCAGTCCACGCACAACTATTCGAGAGCTTGCTTCTGAATTAGAGGTAACGTATACGACAATTTCTAACCACTTGAAAGAGATTGGAAAAGCATATATACTTGAGAAATGGGATACGCACGAATTGAACGACAACCCCCCCAAAAAACGCCGTTTTGAAGTGTTGTCTTCCCTTCTTTTACGCAACAACAAACGACCTGTTTCTTGACCAGATTGTTACTTGCGATGAAAAGTGGATTCTTTACGACAACCGGCGACGCTCAGCTCAGTGGTTGGACGCCGACGAAGCTCCACGGCACTTCCCGAAGCCAAAGATGCACCCAATAGAAGTTCATAGTGTCTGTTTGGTGGTCTGCAGCCGGTTGTGTTCGATTACACGATCCGTCTTGAAATCATAGTCCTAGAGTATCGTTACTTTTCCATCTGCCTGCGTAACTTTACTTGGTACATGCTTATACCAGTTCTCTCACATCCACTTACCCAGTGGGTCACATTTTCCATACTCTTTTTCCACACACATTTTCCACACTCTTTCCACACTTCACTGAATTTGTATCGAGAGCCTGACCTTGTGCAGCAATGATCAGGCTTTTGGTGGTACGCTTCAAATCACCTCGCTCAAGTCATGCCCACGATGCTGTATTATCCTTAACGTCTTGTATATTCCTATTGTGTATTATTATTATTATTATTATTATTATTATTATTATTATTATTATTATTATTATTATTATTATTATCATTATTGTTGTTATTGTATTGTTGTTGTTGTTGTTATTATTATTATTTTATTATTATTATTATTATTATTATTATTATTATTATGAAGGTGGTGAGATGGCAGAATCATTAGCACGCCAGGCAAATTACATAGTGGTATTTCGCCCGTCGCTACCTTCTGAGTTCAAATTCCGCCGAGGTCGACTTTACCTTTCATCCTATCGGGTTCGATAAGTTAAGTACCAGTTGAGTCCTGGGGTCTATGTAATCGACTCATTCCCACCTCATGAACCCGGGATCATGACTACCCGTCTGATAAGGGTACACCAGGCACATGCATCACAACCATATATGCGCGACATGGT